>NW_023339984.1:2579424-2579899 GCF_004916995.1 Morone saxatilis | reverse complement strand
GACTTGTCAATCACAAGGTAGCCATGCCCTAAAGCATACCCTGCTCTATCGTCTATTTTACTCTAAATGGGACCATTGTTTACTAAATGAACATCATGTTGTATGGAAGAAGACCAAAACTAGAGATTTAGACTATAAACTCATCAGGAAACTGTTTAGTGAGCTCATAAATCAAGTTAGAAGTACATTCATTTCTCCATTAGAGTGCATGGTAACTGTGTGTTGTGGCAGCTCCCCCAATTGGTCCTTACATAAAATGAAAAAACACCATGTTGGCTTCACTTCACGGACCCAGACCATTAAATACACTGTCAATGTTACACACTCAATTTGTGGGAACTCACCTTCCTTTTGAGGACAGAACACAAGTCCTCATAAAGTAAATCATTACATTTTAGGATGAAGACTTTTAAGGTTAGTATGAGTTTAGGTTTAGGTTAAAAGAGGCAGCTTAGGGTGAGGGATAGGCAAAGTG
>NW_023339984.1:2553499-2579324 GCF_004916995.1 Morone saxatilis | reverse complement strand
ACTTAAAAAAAGGAAAAAAAAAATATTGCATCCCCCCCACCTCTGAAATCAAAATTTCGTCCTTGCAGGAAATGAACGTAAGTAAATATAACGTCCTCTGAAGTGATGGAAACACGACTGTGAGTGTGTGCTGGTTGTTGACTTCCCACAGCCAGTCGCACAGCTCTCACTGAGGATTATTCTTTGCACTTCACTTCCAACTGCACTTCATAGGGAACTTGTAGAATAAATCCATAAACTTCAAAGGGGAATGTAAGTGTTGAAGTAATGTGAAGACATACAGCTACAGCTAATTTTAATCCCTTGTCCCTAGGCAGGTACATTATTCGTTAACTACATTAGTCACGTTTCAGAATTTTTCAGAGCGAGACTCATACATTTTACGTATTTTTTTAAAGTTAAGCAGCTGAACAATATTTTGACTTCACATCTTAGGCTTTATGCATCTACATGCTGAAAATGACATGCGCAAATGTAGTGCCTGTCACATTGGATCCATTTAAATGGGCTTGTAGTTGTTTTAAGTCTTCAACAAGACCTTGATGTGTAACTGAAACTAAGTGTTAAAGAGCATTTCTGGGATGGGGTTTAAGGAAACAACAGATCATCATTCTCACAATGATGCAATACAAAGTTTGACAAAAAACACGAGTGCTGTCTGTTTAGTATTTGGTAGTATAAAGTACTTGTTGTAACCCAGCAAATAGAGCATCTTTGTGAAATAATTTTTGAAAAGTGCCATAAAAAAACTATACCAACATTTTTTGCATACGGCAAATAAGGTATGGTATGGGTATGATTGTGGTTATAGCGATAACCTTTGGTTAAAGTTAGGGAAATATCATAGTTATTATAGTTAACCCTAACCCTAATGTTCCATATTACATCTTATATATATTACACCTCCAGTATAGAGTGCATGCTTCCTGTTACAAATTTTAAGTCTCTAAGCCAAACCTGATGACATCACCTTTTTTTTTTCTCAGACTCAACAAAGTTCCTCCAGAGATCATAAAACATTTTACATTTTACACAAGCTGAGCAGTACTCCCCCCAACTAGTAAACTGGTCATGTGTAAAATTGCTGGAATTTCCCTTTAAAAGAATATTTCACGTAATATTTACTGATTGTAAGAGGAGAGAAATAATGTGTCACTGACTATCAAACATGTAAATAGTGGCTACTGGCTAATCCTTAGACAAATTACTGTTGAGATGCTCATAAAACTAACCCTAACCCTCCTCATACAGCACTATATGTGTTTACACCAACTTGGGTTTTCATAAGCCTGCTGTAGGTTCAAATATTTCATATTGTATCAGCGATAGAGAGCAGCAAAAATTATTATTTTAACAAAGAGACAGTATTGGGCAATATAGCTAACACTGGTATTGTTCCAAAATGTTTTCTCATACACATTGTCAGGACTGTTTTCTTCTGTTTGTACTCACTCTCTCACACACATACATGCACATGCTCAAGCCAATTCCCTCATTCACAATTTTTTCTTCTCTATCCTTTGCCATCTCCCAGGTTCTCGTTCTCAATTTTGCACTTATCTGTCCCCAATTCCATGGCAAGAGAGGGGGGAACAGAAACTCAGGGAGAAAGAGAAAGACAGAGAGAAGTGATGAAAGCCAAGATCTAAAACTGGAAAATTGATCTTTTTCTTTAGGACTCCTCTTCTTTTGACTGCGAGCGGCACTGAATATAAATTGATAAATTTGCCAGGCTGTACTAGCTATGACACCCAAGGCAAGCCAGGAAAAAGATATGGCTCCATGGTATAGATACAGCTATGGCAGAGGAGATCTCCGAAGAAACAGTGTCAGAGCTAAATATCTGGGATTACATCTAGTTTCATATGTCACTTATACAGACAGTTGGAAAGAGATAATATACAACTCCCACATTCTGTAAAGCTGAACTGAGAGTGAGATTGATTTTTACTGAGAAACCATCGTTTACTGTATATCTGTAGTGTTGTTTTTTAAAGTTGTGCATTTACTTGGTCCAAGTTTTGGTTCTGACTAGTACTGGTAATTTGGTTTGTACAATAACTTGAATTTCCCTCGGGATAATAATAAAGTATCTATCTATCTAACTGTCTGCGTGGGAACTAAAAAGAGTTAGTAAAGGCAATTAAAGCATTGGTTCAATCTTTCATGTGGGTTTTTAAGCAGCACTCCTTTCACGCCTAAATGTATATGTTTTCCCTGTCCATACCAGCCCTGAAGAGATCCTAATGTGTTGAGCTTATTTTAAGATAATATGAGGCTTTAGCTGTCTGAGTCGGACAAATCAAGAGGGTATTATGTAAAGTTACAGTCTTTTCGGCAGAAATAATGTCCAGGAAACAAAACGAGGGAATATCGTGCTACAAGACACCCACTTCTTTTGTCAAACTCAGACAGATTTATTAGTTTAAGGTGAACTTAAAGATCCACTTCAGACGTAATGTTAAGACAATAATGTGCATCTGATATGTCTTTTTCTGCGACATTAAAATTTAAAGTTAAAGCCATCTACTCCTTCTACCTCATTACAAATACCATAATAATCATAATAGTCATAATAATAATAAGATTTAGAAGATTTAAAGGATGGGAATGAGGGAGAATGTCTGAGTTGTTGAAGGTTGAGGTGAAGAAAGAGTTCCAGAGGGAGGGGACAGTAACAGAGAAGGCCCTGTCCTCACAGGTGTGGTGTTTAGACTGGGTGAGAAGGGTGAGGAAGTTGAATATCTGAGGTTGAAGGCGGGAGTATGTTTTGTGTAAGAGGTTGGTGAGGTAGGAGGGCGTGAAGTTGTTGAGGGCTTTGTAGGTGATGAGGAGTATCTTGAGCTGGGTCTTTGTCGAATGTGGAGCCAGAGGATGGACTGAGGACTGGGGGTGACTCTAGTGCAGGAGTGGGTGAGCAAACGGGCAGCTGAGTTTTGGATGTGTTGTGGTTTGTTCAGGATTTTGGTGGATGTTCCATACAGAATACTACTGCAGTAGTCAAGTGGTGAGGTGGACGAAGGTGTGGATGAGCATTTGAGTGGCTGTTTCTTAAGCACTCCCTGTATTACTACTCTGTGACTCTGTGACTCTGTACACAGGTGTTAACATTAGCAAGTGAGGCTAACTAGCTTCCACTTTTAAAGTACAAATTTAACAGATTCATGGATCCTCACAAATGTTTAATGTTTTAAAGGAAAAAGTGTTACTGAAATGGTTACCGCTAAAGATATGCACCAAAAAACAGCAGTATCATGAATCTGTCTTGAAGACGACACAGCAAAACTAGATATGATTGGGACCAGACATGCAAACACACACACTTGCATATAAACATACACATAAAAGAAAGAGAGGGATTTCAGTGATGTTGACATGTGTGTGTGTGTGTGTGTGTGTGTGTGTGAGTTTTTTTCCATCATTAAAAGACCTGCCAAACACATATTGGATAGAATTTGCCAGGGTCAGAGTCAACTTTCACTCTCATCTGTCCCAATTGGTTTCACAGCAAGTATCAAAGCTACGTTAGATGAAAATGTTACACTGACAGCACAAAACATGAGCAGCCAGTCAGTTGCCAGCCAAGCTGTCAATCTGTTTTCAGACAAACAGGTGATGTCTGCCAGGAAACCTGTTTCACTACCTTGCATAGTGTCAGTAGATTCTTTTATTTTTGAAATAGCATTTTAATGTGTCGGCCTCATGAAAGTCTGTTGTATGGGTCTCAGAAAACATAAGACATTATTGCTACCTGTTCTGCATGACTGTACATCTATTGGAAAATATTTCCCAGCTTATTTCCTCCTATCCATCCTTATCTGCATTTAAAAAAATACATCCGCTGCATACGTGCGTCACTTTGTCTCCAGAATCGGAGCCTCAAAAATTGCCAATTTTCCCCATTGCGCAGACACACAGCAATACCTCATATTCGCATCAGTCTTGTCAATTTATTCCTTTGTGACTCCGGCTAAAATGCTGTTGTGTGGTCGGGAAGGGTGTGGGGAATGACAAAGTGCATTATGGTTCGATTATAGTGAAGACACGTGTTGTTGTTTGCTCTTGCCGCTGTCATTCAGCTGGGACAATTGTATGTGACTTGAAGAAGTGAATAGAAGGAGAAAAATCTTTCTAAGAAACTCTCTAACTAGAGATCTATCATTCATTTTAAAGATACTAATAGGAAACTATAATATATAGTTTCCTGCTCTAAAACAGCAGTGATGAACAGTGATGCATTTAACTTTTAAAAAAATTTATTTTTAAAACTTAACAGAAGACATAGTCCTTGTGAAAACTGTTGAGAGCAGGAACGTGTTGAGTTAGGCGCTTTGATTTTTTTTAATGATTTAGTTTTCAATTTTGTGGCACAACTAAAACCAAAACTATCTGCATGGCTAGACATCACAAGAAAAGATTATGATGAAGAAGATTTACTTTATTAATCTCCAATGGGGACATTATTGTTTTTTTCCAGCACAATTTATATATATATATATATGGTTATCATGGCTCCTGTCAGTGGTTTTGATATATAGTGAACATTTTGTCCTCAAAGTTGATGTNNNNTGAGGATTTGAGCCACTTTGACAAGGGCCACATTGTGATGGCTAGACGACTGGGTCAAAGCATCGCCAAACCTGCAGTTGTTGTGGGGTGTTCCCAGTCTGCAGTGGTCAGTACCTATCAGAAGTGCTCCAAGGAAGGAAAAGCACCGGAGACAGGGTCATGGGTGGCCAAGGCTCATTGATGCACATGGGGAGCAAAGGCTGGCGTGTGGTCCAATCCAACAGGTGAGCTACTGTTCCAAATGAGCTCCCAATGTGATGGCTGATCGGTGTATATATATAATATACTGTATATATAGTTAATACCCAGGGCAACCCAAAGAGCTTTACATAGTTCACAAGCAAACACACTAAAAACAAATGACAAAGCAATATATTAAGAAAGGCAAAAAACATAGAGTAAAACCATACAAAAAACAATCAAAAGCATCCGGAATAAAAACAAATAAAACTAACAAATACATCTGATTGAAGAGAAAATTTATTAAAACAATGGAGAACAAGTAGGCCTTAAGCTTGGCTTTGTATTCATTGTTTCAATATGTTCAACATTTGAGCAGCAGAGAAAAATGATATAATAAATAAGTCGTGTAGTTTTATTAGATTTAATAAGTCTTATTTTACTGTGAAGTTGAAGTATTGAATCCAGCTTTAAGCTAACAAACACACTTTGATGTCCATTATTAGCAGTGACAGTGACGACTTTGGCAAAAGGACACTTATCCATCAGTCATGCATGTGGATGTGGAACAGTGGATTTCTTCTCAGAAGCACGCACATGCTTAACAGCAAGACTCTTATCTTGCCTGGCTCAGACAACCACTGTGTGTGTGTGTGTGTGTGTGCGTGTGTGGGTGTGTGTACCAGACAGGGCTGTCTCCTCCCAAAGCCTGGAGCAGACAGCCTGAGCAGCCTCATGACAGCTGTATCTACAAACTCTGCTACAGTTGCTGCCATCTCCGCTGCAAAATCCATGTGGGCTACATGAGAACCATCTTGATTTTTAAGTTGTCTTCCCCGTTTGATTTGAAAGAGCAAAAATGTAGCAGCTGTTTGAGGAGCATAAACATTAGTTTTCATGTTTTGGCACCCTGGAAGGTGCACTAAGGGGTCACCAACATGAAAGTGGATAGGATGCTCCAAGGTCTAGATACAAAATGAAAGTTTGCCAGTGAAATATACAGATTTGTTAGTTCTGGTTCACACCCACAAAGATCAGATTATGTGATCAGATGAGAATATTAATATTAAGGCTCAGGTTGGTCATATAACCACGCAGAAAGGACCTTCATGCAAAAGAGCTGTAGTGTGGTTCGTTATGGATGGATGGATGAATGTATGGATGGAAATTTGCATTATGCTGCAGGCCGAGTTCTTAATTTTCTTCCCTCGTTATTCTCCTTCTCTATCTCCTTCACTTCTTTCCTCTTTTTTGCTTATTATCTCTTTATTTTGCTCATTTTACTCCCCCTTACTTGATGCTTTCTCTTTGTTTCTGTCTATCATATGCCTTCTTTCTCCTCTCGCTGTTCTTCTGTTCCTCTATCTGTGTATATCTGTGTGTGTGTGTCAGCTCTCCACATGCCCCTCGTTAGTTCCCAGCTATCTGTGTGCCACAGGGGAAAGCGAGCGCTTATTATTTTATCACATTGTTTGTGTGTGTGTGTGTGTGTGTGTGTGTGTGTGTGAAGGTGTGTGTGTGCGTGTGTGTGTGTATTTTTTTCAGGGTGATGTGCTTGGAATAATCTGTCCAGAAGACAACACAGAAAAACTAGATATAATTGGGACCACACATGCAAACACACACATAGACGAGGATGTCGATGTTAGAGGAATTTTAGTGAGGTTGATTATCAGCTACATATGGTACATGTGTAGTGTGTGTGAAAGTGTGTGTGTGCACAGTGTTTGCTTTGGAACTGGATGTCAAAGCCCCACTCACCTTCATCTTTCAATGGTGACTACCCCACAGGCCTTTTCATATCCAGTGCATGTGTGTGTGTCCTCAAGACATATCACTGTGGAGTTATCTGTGGGTTGACCTTGACTGTGAAGATGAGATTTTGGAGTTACTTAAATTTACACACACACACACACACACACACCTGTAACAGAGTGAAGTGTGACAAAGGTAAAAAAGAGGAAAAAAAACGTAACCTTCTCTTTTTATATCAATCCTCTTTCCTTTTTCCAGCATCTGAGAGCTGCAACAGCAAACATTTGCCTCGTGCTGAGGTAAGTTGAGGCCAGATCAATATATCGATTGGCAACACATTAGGTCAATAATTGCTTTTTATTAAAAATAAACCAACCACTCAGTGTTGTCCACTTCTGCCCTGACCACAACCAATCAGTAGTTTCTATATGTTGTCATTTTCAGTATGACTTTCTACTACAGCAGCGTTTATAAAAGGTTTAGAAGGTGTAACTAATGACTATAATAATGGTTATTGAGTCATTTGCTAATGCATTATAAATCAGTCATTGATAGGACGACTTTTTTGTTGTCAAAATGGTTGTAAAAAATCTCCATTCTACCTTCTGGAAACTAGAAGCAGAAAATTCACTTAAGGTTTCATTGAAATCTTACTTCACAATATAATTTTAATGTTTTATGAAATATTCAAAGGAAATTGTAAGCATTTTGATGCCTTGAAAAAAGCATTTTCTGTTTCATTACATTGTGCTGTACTAGGTAGTGAGAGTCTAGAAAGTTGTCATACAGTTAGTTGGTCTCTTTTCCATTAATTTAAGTTAGTCTTTCACAGATTTTCATTATGGTGAATTATTGTGTTGGTGCAGTGCTGCACAAACTCCAGCTGGTCAGGATATGGAGTCCACACAAAAAACAGGCTCACTGCTGCATCTGCTGTAAAAAAATGTGCGTGAGGCTCAGGAAATACACAGCAAGTAGTATAAACACTGTTATCACTATTAGTTTTGGTCCTGATTCAGCAAACTTTACAACACTTTATCCACTGGTTCTCTTTAAACCACAACCTACTGGCTGATCCCGGTCCTATAGATGCCTAGCAGGCTCAAAAGACTGTGGTCCACCCAGTGCATAGGAATATGTTATGGTGAGCAGGTAACATTTATAAACCACTATTAAATCACTGTTTATGTGTGTTTTGTTGTCAGGCAACAGAACCAGAGAAATAATTAAATGAGAGCAGCTAAACAGTGAGCATATTAAGTGTATTAAAATGCAGTAGGCATCGTTCATAGAAGAGGAACAAGAAAACAGTCTATTATCATAAAAACCCTTCATCAATGAGTTTATTTATAACTCTTTGATTTTTAGACAGGTACATGGTGAAAACTTTCCCAACCTGGCAACCCAAAGGTTGTTGTTATTATTGTCGAATGATTGGTCTATAGAGCATTAGTAAATGATTAAAAGACCATTAAAAAACAACCAATTGCAAAATATAAATACTAAACAAAAAATCTGAATGCTGTACCTCATTTTTGCTATCAGATGTCTGAACAGAGCAATCTTACAACTGTGACTCAATCTTAGAGAAAAATAAATTGTTCTGTCTCACCCAGAGTGCAAAGGTGCAGGTGGACCAAATGAAAGGAGAAACTTGAAATAACACTTCTAAAGCATCACAATGTTAGAGTGCCCCAACTTTTGAATGTAATTCAGGCCAACATGCAGGGCAGCGTTTGAGACGGACAGCTCGACAGCTCGCAGACGGCGCCTGAAGCCAGTCATCCATTATGTTCACACTCAGCCCACCGGTATCCACCTTCACATACAACAGTTTGACATTTCTCAAACGGACTTCACGCCTGGCAGTGACACCAAACTGTCACTTTGGCTTAGGCTCCTGTTAAGTCTTCACATCACTCCTGGGCCTTTAAAGTTGGAACAACAGGGTGTGGTGAGGTGGAGGAGAGGAGGAGAGGAGGCAGAGAGCTGAGGAGTGGGAGAAGGAAAGTAGAGTGATGCTGCGGAGATGATGTGAAGTCACCTCCCCAGACAGAGCTGGGGAATTGGTTGGGAGGAGGTATAAAGCAACGTGGAGGCGACCTGTCAGTCTGAGTAGAGAGAGATTGATACAGATGACAGGTTGAAGGATGGAGGAGGAGAGAACAGGAGCAACTGTGACTTTGAAACAGGGAGAAGGACGAAAAGATGGAGACTGTAAAAGTTCTCACATTTTATAAAGATAGTTGTGTGTGTATGTGTGAGCATCAAGGTGTGAAAAATGGCAGGTAAAGGTGAAGTCACTGATTTTTGGGGACTGTCCGTAGTGAAGCACCGCTCTGTCTTAATGTGATTCCATGGCTTCCATGGCAGTGATGTTTGCCAGACTTCATTCAGAAAGAAATTCCCCTTGCTACTACGAGAACACTGCTGCTAGATAGAGAGTTTTGTTAGAGGGTGCATTTTCAAACCAAATCTGGAACTTCTTAAGGGGGGAAGATGTGAGCCAAGCATGATCCCACCCAATCCGGGAAGGAAGCTCTGGATTATGAGTTCAACAAGATGTGATTCATGGATTAGGGACCAGTTTAACCCTGATAGAAAGTTTGGCCCTGCACCAAATTTCTAACCAGAGGAAGAAATGACTGCTCTCATCAGACGTTGCCTGGTAATTCACGATTTGTTGTGCAAAATATAAACTATTTAGTACAGGGTTGGTTTTCTCTTCTCGGAAAGGTATTTTTCCAAACCCCTGAGACAGCTAAAAGTTTTCACCTTGCATGTGAAGATGTAATAAAGAACAGCTTTAGTATTGCAGTGAATACTAATGGGTCCTATAAAATCATCTGTATGAGGGTCATATCGCTATGTGTCTCCAAGTCAAGAATAACCAATCCTACAATTCTCATACGCCTAAGAAGCTTCACCTGCCATGGGCTTCGCTGAAATTCTTGATCTTTCTGATTAAAAATAAATAACATCTCAGCAAGGGGATGTTTGATATCCATCAAGGTATTACATTTATTTTATGGGCAAAGGAAGTTTTTACAAATGGCTCGAATATTAAAACACTTATGTTGGAGCTGGGAGACAGTTCAAGAGATTCAACTTTGAAGGACAACCAGGGGTGAAAGTAGGTTGTAGTCCATGCCGATATTAATACACAAAGCTTCGTATTGTTCTTCATTTTTTAAAAAAGAAATTAGAAACACTTGACACCATGTACAGCAAATGTTTTTTTTAAATGGACCCAGTGCCAAAAACAAATTGCCACAGAATAATTTGTGAATCAAAATAACGTAACTATTTGTCCTTGCCTGGTCCAAATTACATTAATAAAAGTGCATGGTTTGATTATAAAAAAAAATCAAAAGGACAGGATCAATACACCAAACGCACCATTCAGCACTGTGTGTGTTGTTTAGAAATCAAAGAGCTGGAGTTAGCTTGTTTGACCTGTTTGTGTTGTTGGAATAAAACTGGACATCACAAAACAACTTATTTTGTCTATCATTTGGGAGATTTTTACAAGAAATGATGGCCCGCTAAAACCCCAGAGCACTCAATATCAGACACTGCAGTAGAAGTTGATGTTAGCAAGCACTAATTAAAAAGGTTTGGAAAGGCAGCGGGTTCCCTCCAGCACTGATTAAAAACCCACAGGTATGTGCTTGGCACAAACACACTGGAATAATTTAGAAGCATTAATAAGAAAACGAACTGTTGTTTATGTTGACCTAACGTTAGCAGATGTGTTTCTTAGTGGAAATGCGACTGTGATGATTTGTTGTATCTGGGTTTTGGCAGGCAGCTCCTGTCTCCTCTTTTCGGTAATCCGCACCGGCACGGAATCTTTTAGTGGTGAAGTAGAACCATAGCTTAAATAAAGGCCTAAAATCAGGGGCCAGTCATTTTGAGTGGTAAACCTTCCATGGTTATTAAGCCTTGGGGCCACTTTGGAGGCTTTGATAAATACAAATTTATTGGGCATCAAGGCCAAAACATAGGGCACTAATGCCAAAATTACCGAACAGCATATATACTATATAAAAAAATAGCTCAACCTCACTACAGCAGTAAAATGGAACATTACTGCAGCAGTAATAATAATCCACAAACATCATATATAATAGTAAAACACCGACTGAGGGAACATTTTACTGCATAATGACTTCTTTAAGTAAATAGCTATAATACTTACATACATACATTTTACTTTAGTGAGGTTTAGAATGCAGAATTTATAGTGGAATATTTTCACAGTGGGGTTGGTATTAGTACTTTTACTTGGACTTAAATACTTCTTCCACCTCTGGTTAGTACACCCACAGCTTATCTGTACCTGTGTTTTACTGGCTGATCCTTCCCCTTTTAACAAAGGTGTGGTGGTAACCTGTGATGCGTTAGCTAGTTAGCTAGTGCGTTAGCTAGTTATGGCAGCCACACAAATGTATTTGTCATGTTTCGTACATTGTGTGTGTTAGCGTGTGTCGGTGCTTTCTCAGACTGGACACACGTGGCGCAGGCGGCTCTGCTGAATGGGAGAATAAATAAAAAGGCAAGTGGGGCCGCTGCAGGACGTTGTGAAAAATGGTCCAATTTGTTGTTGAGCTGAAATCAATGGGACACGCCGAGGTGCTGGGCGCCGCCGCAACGACACTTCTCCCACAGCTGCTGCCTCTCGTCTGCTCCCTCCACACACCTCTCTCTCTCACACACCATGCACTCCTCTCTCCATCTTCCTCCAGCTCGTTCTACAGGATCCATGTTGAACAGGATGGGCTGGGCTCGATTGCTTTGTTTTTTTTCTCTCCCTGATTTATCAGCTCACCGTCTTTCTCTTGCTTTGATTTCATTTGCTTTGTCACCTTCACACTGGCCTCTTGTATATCCCATCATTGTAAAAATGTCAAATAAACCCTGATTAACAACAATTATACAGGGAGAAACTAATCACAAAAGAGCACAGAGACCAACATGTCTACACTCAGAGATCTAAATAGACAAGAAAGCATTGATCCAATAGTTGCTTAGGGTCATGAGCTAGTTTTTTCATGATTTTATTGAAAGCATCAAATTTACACTGGTTTTCTGAAGGTTGCTGAAATGTAGCCTTCTAGTCAACAAGAACCAAATCAGGACCCCAGTCAGACCAGATTTGAATTGTATACAGTCTAATCAGGTCTGGGTAGCCCTATGTATGGTTGCTGAGGGTTTGAGGCTTGTGTATTGTGTTTTATCATGTGTCATTGCCAGTCTTGGCATTGTTTCTGTAATAGCATTTTTTAGGTTGCCCAATTTATTTGTGAACCAAATCTCTGTTTTATTTCAGACCAGTTCTGGTAGTCCTTGGGTCACTTTCAGATGAGGTCAAAAATTCTCGACCCGTGAAGACCTTATAGATGATCCACCCAAAATATGATTAATTCCTGGATAGCGCATTGTCTCCTCAATTCCTTATAGAAATAAGACACATGTAATCCTCACGCTGCTAGTACTATGAAAAGTAATGTGGTTATGAACATGCAGTACATATATTGATAAATTAGACCCCTTATAAATATCATCCAGGCACAACACATGGCAGACTTGACTTACTCACTTGACTTAAGCCCTGGACCAATGACTAATCCACCTCATTTGTCGTCATAAGGTGTGTCAGCTTCCCAGCACCCTGGTAAATGTCATAGTCCCCATTGCTGGGCGGCCATCTTCAACCAGATGTGTTTGATTCAGTTTTCATTCGTCAAAGTTTCGATAACTCTTACTTTTTTCAAAGGTGGGGTAGTTAACCCCACACCCAACCTTGTCTGCCCTGTAACCGTCCGGTTCGGTTGAACCTGCCAGGGGTCTTAAACCCCATGTGGTATAGCTCTCAGGGTCACTGCACTACATAAGCCTCTCCAAAGTTGTGGCTGCATGGCAGAATGAACAACTAAAAACTCCAAATTATGGTGTCTCCCTGCCTGTAGTGGAATTAATTTCCTTAATTTTAACACAAGGGTCTTTGGAAAAGAATCCATTTGTTAATAATCAATTGCATTTATAGAGTTAAATATAGTGAGAAGAGAGAAGAGTATCTAAAATATATATACAGAAAGACTGGAATGAATGATTTCAATAAATGGTTAAGCCCGTCTTTCATAATTTCATATGTATAACTATAAAGTTCATGTATTCAACATTAACTTTACACAACACAGGACCCCCAGTCACAGGACCCCTAGTCCTGGAACTGACGTGAGGCTGAGCAGTTAGCCAGAGCCAGACAGTCCAATTAACCAGAGTCAGTGGAGTGATGAAGATCTCCTCATGCATAGGGTGCATCTCTGGAAAGGACCCTCTGCATTATTGCAGCTCCTCTTCATCATTGTTTCCCTGCCTGCATGTGTCTATATGTTGCACTACGTTTTCATCCCTGAACGTCTGACTGTACATTTTGTTAGCAACAGGTTTCAACATTTCATTTTGACGGTCAATGTTATAATGTGTGCAGTGTACGCATGCCACATAAGAGACAACCGCAACCGCCCAATGCCACTAATGAGGTCCCATGATGCTTTGCCAGCCAGTTCTCGCAAAATATAGGTATTGGGTTAAAGGTGAGAACTGATTGGTTGCTGAAAAAACATGCGTTTGACCTTTTCCGTCCTTGTTGCTACCTCTCTACAACTGAAAGCTTTACAGTGACCATTAGGGAAGGACACTGTTAACTATAGTGTACTGATAACTTCATTATTGTCAAGGGAAGGTAATTAGGAATTTGGTGATTGCCAGAATTTAAATGGCTTAATTAACCAAATGGGACTGGATGGAGAAACTTACAGTCAGTGAAAGTTTTATGTCTTCTTAAAGGGTGTACTTGCTTATAACACCTTGAAAAGTGTCTTTTATCACTCAAAGCGTTTGATAGAGTTGTTAATTTTGTTTGTATGTGACGGTTGCACGGTTTTATGATCGAGGCTCACAAAAATACACGACTGGATTTAAAGTCCGTCGGCTTTATTGGCCCCGTCTGCATTATATTCCAAAATGACCTGTCGTTGCAGCCTGTGCTTTCCAACAGCAGAATAAATAAGAGGCAGTGATTCATGTGTTTGGGGAGTCGTGCTAAACTCCAGGCTCCGGAGGCTTCGCCTGAGATCTGCAAACCGGACGGAGCAGGTTGCATTTCCTCTGCCAGGATTGAGAGATGATGAACGATGTGATGAAAGAAGAATAAACATCATAGGAGGGGAGGGAAGGTGAGGCAGATGGAGCATTTTGCCAGCGCAAATCTAACATTTGCCATTTGAGTGATGGGAGGAGAGAAAATGGTAGAAAAATGAAATTTACAGAGACAAAGTTGAGCAAGAGAGAGGGTAGAGAAGAAAGTAGCTGGCATTCTGTGGCTAGTAGAAGAGTGGCAATGACAAGCAGACTCATTACTCTCATTTAAATGTCAGTGGCTGAACCTCAGCTCATTTGTTTTGTGGCCGTTTAAAATGCTGTCCCACAGGCTCTGATCCCTTCGCCTCTGCTGCTTTAATTGAATCAGATGATAAACAGCAGAAGAGTGTTAATTTGCAAGTGTGTGTGTATTTGGGGGGGGGCCGGGGGGGGATCAGGGTTGGCAGAGAGAGATAAAGATGATATACTGTATCTGACTGTGTGTTAGTGTCTCTTTTGTGTTTGGGTGTGTGACTGCAAGAGTGTGTAGTGGAGCTGAGACTGGATGTCTGGAGGCCCCTGCCAGTCTCACTGCCTGGTGATGGAGTGTGTGAATGTGGTTGTGCCACGTTGTGTAACCAGTTGCATGTGGTGAATTTGAATAATATATAACATTTCCCCATTAAAATGTCTGCTGTCTAATTTCTATCCCAGGAACAGAAGCACACTATCCAAACTATTGTTTTTAAAGTTTTACCTTCTAGCTGCAGGAAAAATTCACCGGTCAGGTTCCAGCAACATTAAATGTAGCATGAGAAATACTCATAAACTTATGGGTTCCCAACATGACTGCTTTAGTGTATTATTTGGTGGTATTAATAATTGTTAAGGCAACAGAATGAACATAAAACTCCAAGGTGCACGTATGTACATGAGTAAATATATTACAATATGTTTTCAAAAGAAAAATCCTGTTTTCCCTGTTACATATGTAATATGGATTAGCTACTGTTAATAAATGTCCATGTCTGTTTTTTAAAATTAGCATTTGATGGTTCAGAATAAAGGTTTGACCCCATAACCCCTCCTGGTCAGTCACGCTGTAGAGAAGGGTCTGATTCAGCTTATTAGTAATAAATCTCGCTGCCAGATTGTGTGTGCTTGTCATTTGCTCTGACATGGATTTGTCTTTTGGTTATTTTTATGGGTAAATCAAGTGGAATTCAGTGCAATTATCCTCATGCATGTCCTTCGCTGTAGTTCACCCACTCCTGTTTTTGCTGTGAAAGGCTGAATAATCACCATCCATGGCCTTGCCATTCAGCATGAGACTCTGCTACCAATGAGTAAAATCACCATATGAAAGCTATTCCGTGATTCGCTTTGCCTGTCATGATCTCCTGCTATGCTAACCCAGGTGGTGTGAACAAAACAACGGGCAATTTGTGTGAGGTGTGATCTCCTTCAAACCCACTTTGTTGATCCTCATTTGATTGAGTATTGCTCCGTCAGTCTCCAGACCCATCGGCATGTTTTATTTATGCTATGAATAAATAAGCAAATTAATAATGAAACAAAAGTATGCTTTTTTTAATGCATCAGTGCACCAAGGCTTGTGGTTCTTATGTGAATGTGTGTGTGTATGCTTGCAGGGTAATGAGCTCAGGGATATGCTGCGTGAACAAGGATAGAACGGTGACAGCATATTGAATGGAGATGAATGTGCGCTATGAGGATGACTGGCATTGCTAACAACAGAGTAAAAGCAAGACAGGCCTCTGATCCTCTCCACCTCCCAGCTCAGACACTAGCTGCTTCCCGACAGCCACACAGATCAATAATTCAGAGCAATCAGCTCTTAGACATTTCATATTCCTTTTAATTGCCTCGCATTCTTGTTTTTAAATGTATTAAAAAAGCTGATTGAACAGATTTAAAACCCTTCTTGTGGTCGTCAGATGTATCTGAGAAAACTTCTTGTTGTTTAGTCAAGATTCAGTTAGATATTGGTTTGATAATGTACTACTTTGATATTGTGCCTTTTGAAGAAGTTACATCCGTGTCGTCACCCGTAGGTTTCTGAACAGCTGTTGTGAAGCTCAGCATGGTCGGCTCTGGCCGTCACCATTTTAGTCATGATTCCACTGGCTCGGCTGAGGCAGGCTAAATGATGCTTGGTCATACAATGACCTTTAATAAATGCTACAACATATAATGATGAAATACAGCATATGAATCTACAGCAGGGGTCTCCAACCTTTCGGCTACCTAAAGGGAGAAAACTGTCGCGAGGGCTACTCTGTATACTTGATAAACAGCCACATTAAGCTGATGCTTTTGCGATAGAATATCATGGCAGTGTGTATTTTCACCTTTAGTCATTTTCATATACAGGGCTGAGCCAATGTGGTTTGGAATTGTGGGTGTGGAAGTTATTTTTTCTCTGGTGGTGGTATTAACACTAAAGGATTTTATAGGAAATCTACTGATTTGAAATGAGAGTCAATTTACTCAGCCTACCTCATCAAGGTAAACCAATTAACTGATCATGAACATTTAAAAATGCAACAGAGAAAGTGGGCAAGGGCTTAGGCCACCATATGGGAGAGAGGGAATAAAGGCCAAATGCAGAGGGGCAGAATAGGGACCCTACAGGTGCATGCTGGGATGGAGACGCTGGGATTATGAAATGCTGCATGAGCCGCAGCAGCACCATTAGTATTTGCAAATGAAAACATTAGCGTAAATGGCCCACTTTATTGCAAAGACTGGGTTGGCTTAAATAGACTGTCTAATTGCAAAGGGTGCGTTGGTTTAAGTAGACTGCTGTATCGTAAAGGGCATGTTGGCTTAAATGGACTGCCTAATTACAGAGGGTGTGTTGGATATATGTTGCAGAGAGTAGAAAATGTCATTGGTGAGTGCAGCAGCCCGCCTGACCCGCCTCTCAGATATTCCTCCACTTTGATGTTGATTGGGATCTAGACACAGATTAGAAATGTCTGAACAAGCAACAGATTCAGAGGATTGTACCACCTTGACAGGAGTGGCACTCTCTCTGGGTGCTTTCTGGTTTAGTTTTATTGCTGTCTTGTGGTGTCTGGTGACTCTAGTCTTGTTTCACGGTCAGCTGATGTGCAAGTAACTTTACATTTTGTGGAGAATAAGAAGCATCAAGTGTAAAGAAGAGAAAGTTGAGTACTGCTACCATGAGACGCCGCTGCATAATAAATGCACTGCTGTCTCTGTCCACACTTCAGTCCCCGCTGGGATGCAGCCTGACGCCCTATGCGATGCTGCAACAGCTCCCACCAGCACACAGCTCTGCAGTTCCTCTTTGATATCCTTCCAGGAATTTGTTGTCTTTGCTGGAAAACAAGTTCTCTCAGGCGGATTGACCCACTGGTGCGATATGAATTTTTTTTGCTTTGTTTATTTTCCCTGTGATGGCACCATATAAATCTTACTTACGCATGTGACAGAGGATTTATACACGTGCAAACATTCTCCTTCTTCAAAATATCACCAAGGCCCCGAAAAGGCTCATTCTCAACACCCATCAAGGCAGAATCGAATCAATCAGCATTTTATCAGCAACACCAAATCCTGCTATGGGTGTTTTTCAGGCTGGAAGCACTGATAGCTTCTCTAGGGCTCATTTCATGGTCGGTAAGCCTCTGCAAACAACAGACAGTGTTCATGTTTGCAGTCACTTAATTACTGCTTTTGTTGTCTGATCACTAAAGGCAGTAAAGTGGGAAAACCCAACAGCGCAGCATGTAATCGGAGTTTAACAGCACGTGAACAACTACAACAGATCCCAGATGCCCCTTTTCAATTAAGACACCAGTGAACACAGATCAGATGTCTACATGTGTAAACACATCAGTAACAGTGTTTTTCCTGTCTGATCAATCACTCACTGATTCAGAGAGCAGTTATTAAAATGATTTCTGTAGATAGTCATTGTTCTTGTTTTAAGGCAATGCTGCCTAAAAGCTGGTTTCAGGCAACACCCAATTTCTGCTTTTTACACCTTGCACCAAGTCTGCATGGGCTGTGTAGTGAAAGCAGCAGCAGTCTTTGGTGAATTTCTACACTGAGGAACAGACACACTTCACTCAAAGGTGTTTACCAGTGCCCATTAGACACAATCAATGTAGTTACAAGTGTAAGTCCTAAGAAAATAAACTCAGAGCATAAAAAGAAGCTAGATTTATGAGTGTAAAGCACAAGCTGTTTTGCTGCTGGTGTAAACAACTGTATTGATGAAAATCACTGCATTTTGTTTTTAGTCTTCTTTCACTTTTATTTAACAAATGCAGCAACTCGCCACGCTGTAAACAGGTCATTTACTGCCTACAATGATATATGGTCTCATAACAAGCAGTGATATACAGCCCACTTTAAAGCATGCAAAGCATTCATCATAAGATTATGCTGTGATTTACCATACACACAAGCTATATGTTTTCTAGCAGGGATGCTTTGAATCACACACACGTTACAGGTCATGAATCTTCTGCCCTTTGATGGAGTAATACAGTTATGTCCCGCAGTTCATCCTACATGCCTGTCTCCATGTTAATTGATGTGAGCTTCTTTACCGCTCACTGCTCTGAGGCTTCCCCTGTTTGGGAAAACTAGCAGGGGGTCGATTTAATGATGCTGATTTATGTGTGTGCAGGGCTGTGGAGGGTGACGGTACATTGCAGGAGGACGATCCTGGTCATAACGGTTTATTCTATCATCTTTTTGCCCCCCTGAGGCACAGTTTGCCCTGTGTGTCCCTGCAGAGCCCCCATACAGGGAGGTGGGGATGATTCCACGACCTGGAGTTAAATTGACTTTGCCATTAATGAGCTCACATTATAAAAAATGAACTTGACTTTCCAAGATGCTTGACCTATTAGTCCCTATAGGTAATATGCTACTGCCCACTCTAACCTGTCTTTGTTATAGTGCTGCATTCTTTCTCTCTGTCGCAGTCTCACTTCCAGCCAGTGGCTGCTTTAATAGCTTAACACTGTAATTTGATACATTGCCAAAGCAAAAAGTGCCCAATTGAATTGCAGAGTCTGCAGAACAATAAAAATCAACTAGGAAGTAATTACTGTAGATATCAAGACTGTTAATTTCTTCCAGTGTTGCCTATATTCCTTGAAGGTGCGATCATTCTTGCACATTAACACGTTAACTTTGATGAATGAGTACAATTACCTCAAATAAATGAGACCACTGTTGAGCCAGATTGTAGCCTTGCACCGGTGTATGTACCAACACTTTCAGCCACAATCCCCCAGATCTTTTCTAACAACGATAAACTTTTTCGTAGTAAGTTTTCCAAGAGCTTTAGATTTCTGCCACCATTTGAATTCTAAAATGCACTGAACACCTGCATAAATGTTTTAGGTTTAGGGTCTCTTTATAGGTTGTTGGAGGACGAAGCCATGCTAGGAATTTGCTGAGGTGACCAAACTTCATCTTAAAAAATAACTTAGTGGCCTTCTCAGTGTGTTGCACCTCTGATCACCACTAACAGGTCTGGTTGCGTGGTATCCTGACTGTGCCAGATGGGTTATTACACAGAACCATCTGGGAAGTCTTTGAGTAATTGAAAATTGTTTGGAAAAGGGCAAGCACAAAAAATACAGACGGATCAATGAACCACATAACATAGTCAAACTCTTACTGAAGCCAGTCGGGAGAAGATCAAAAACTTCTTTTCCATGGAGAAAAGCCTTTAGTTCTTTGCTCTTTAAATGAAGAAATATTCTCCAGCTCTGATATAACTGATGCTAGCAGCATCTACGCTAACCTCTTTAGCAGCTGCTATTGTTGTTTTTGAGTGTTTTTGAGCCGTAGCTGCCAGTAGTTCCTCATAGGATGCTGATTGGTCCGAACCACTATCATTGGAAACAAGCACATAGCCATAGTCTGGCAAGATGGATTATTGTGTGCTGTTGTGATCCTGCGAGTCTAGCTGCCTCACAAACCTGAAACCAAACCCGTTGTCATAGTGTACTGACACAACCACCTTAAGTTTGCAAGATTCTCAGCTGGTTTTAAGGTGCTCTTTAAAGGTTTTCTTTGTCTTTTTTGTTTTTATTTGTCCAGGCTATTGTGCCTCTTTTTAGGCAGAAACAAGCAGAGCCAAGGTGTTACCAAGTAGATTCTTGATGTAACTTGTTTTGTGGTGTGATGCACTCTACCAAAGAAGATCCTTCACAGTGTTTGAAGAGCTGGCATTCTCCCACTCTCCAGTCATTTCACAAAATGACTGATCCTGAGGTCTCCTAATGTCTATTTTTGTTTGCCCACTGTATATATTACTGGTATATATTACTGATCTTCTGTTCATAGCCAGTCACTGTCAGTCATCTCTGTGTGTGTCTCTCTTCAACTGGTCTGTGAGGTCACTCATGGTTGATATCTGAGCAGTATAATGGAAGAGAAGCGTGAAGGAAGGAAGTGAAAGAGGGGGAGAAACTTAGCGGAGGCTAATGAGGCTTCATTAACTGTAGCTAATTGGTGCTTTAACCTCTGGCTGCGGCTGTCATGAAGCCTCTCTTTGCCAGCAGGGAGACTCATGGGAATCAGGCCAGAGCAGACGTTCTGTCCTCCGATGTTCATTTTCACCTTCCATTCTTTTTTGACACATGAAAAAAGAACAGTATTTATCCTCTGCCGGTTTGACAGGCGCCAGTCAATCTGACTTCATTTCACCAAGTCAATGTCAAAACTTGGGAAAGGTGAACGGAGAAAAAAAGCAGTAAGAAGAAAGAGGAGGAGGTGAAAGAGGGCAGTAAGAGGGGAGGATGGAGGTGAGAGGAGTGTGTTAGGCGAAGATGAGCGAGGTTTGAGTCTTTTTTCCTCCCAGGCGAGGCAAACACTTAATCAAATGCAAGTGAAATCCTGGCTTCAAATTGATTTTGGTCTCTTTTGCATGCTGGCGGGCCAATCAGCACAGCTGAATGGTTTGATAGATGGTTTGGGAGACCAATAAATGAGCTGCCAAGGCACAGAAATATCAGGGAGGAAAGGCTTTTTACTAAGTGCCATACCTTATCCTCCTCCTCCTCTCTGTGCTGCAGTTAAAGGATGCTGTAGCCCATACTAAACTAAATAAATTTAGGCATTTTCTATATTGAAATATTATTTTCACTCAGCTGCAGCAGTCAATTTTCATTTTTAACTGATTCCCTTAAAACCAACTATAACTATAAACTATAAACAGTTACGCTGCACTGGCACTGTCAAACACTGCTGCATGATCAGTGGCCCTCCGCTTCAAAACATTATGCTGCAGAGACCCCTCTCACTTCATTTCTAGACGCACAGGGCTCCATGGTCAAGTTAGGGAGAATAAATACTGACTTACTAAGACTTTTAATAAAAGCTTTTGTGGTTAATATTAAAACGGTTGCAGTTTGGTTGGTACCTGATGTAATTTAAGGTTGCATAAGTTAGCTATTTTTATGTACAGACGCAGAACGGACAAACCAAAACCTTCTTCTAGATAGTTCTAGATAGGGTCTACCAACGTAGTTTCTCACTTTTGCTTTGTGGACCTTTAAAAATTACTACAACCGTACTTGCTCGCTTTAATGTTATGAGCATTTATTAGCATTTGGCTAAGCCTGAATATGATGAATAAGCTGAATATGCATGCCTGCTCCTGTTCATCACTGTCTCATAAAAAAGCGCATCTATCCCACATTTGAGCAATTCTTTCTGCATGTTTCCCCAAATAATGAATCAGCAGCTTGAAATGACAATGAACAGTCGTTTGCTGCTGGTAGGAGCTGAGTATTCCACTAACTAAACAGACATGCATTTCTGTTGCTTTCCCTGCCATTCATTTGAAAATCCATTTCGTTGAGCGACCACATTTGCTTAATTTAATTCCCAGTATTTAGATCGTAATGATGTCTGACTGTCTGCACTGTTGTAAACATCATTGGCAAACAATGCATGATTACAAAGCTTTGCTTTCCTATTATGAATATGTAAATGTTATGAATGTGCCTCTGTGTGTGTGTGTGTGTGTTTGTGTGTGTGAGTATAAATGAGTTTCTAGTACTTACTGTTTGTAATGACTGTGACAAAAACTGGAAGACAAATGGCAGAGACTAGTTTCACTGTTTTTAGGGCTACAATATATATAGCATATTATATAACTCTCAAGTTAATTATGATAACTTGTACTTACCATAAACAAACAGGACTCCAGTCCAGACGGCTGTCATGCTTGTGGTATTATTTTTGGTCCTCTGTAGAATAAACCTGCTGGAGGGGTTTTTTCCATTCGTTTTCAATATGCCTACAGCTAATTTCCTGATGCACACTGTATTTGGGAAGGTTTTTGCTGAAAGTCAGATTGATTTGTATAAAATAAGTGGATTTAACCACTTTCTTCTAATGATGGAATTGATGTAAATGAACATACATCAGTAACTTAAAATGTGAAATGCTGCTGCCATTTAAACTTCTCAAAGAATTCGCAGAGATTTAATACTTTTCTTTACAAAAATATTGCCCTTGCTACTCACAAGAAAGAGAGCAGACTGTCCGATACAACACATCTGCACTCAGTGTAAAGTCCAGTAAAGCACTCAGTCTGGTCTGTCTTTCTGTCTTCTCAGCAAAAGTCTTTTTTTCCCATGTTATTTACTGGCATCTAAATTATGATGTTCTAATGTTAAACAGAACCTCTATGACACTGTTTCTAAATTATATTTGATAACTTAGATGTTTTCCATTCAAGTCAATGCTTAAATGCCTTCAGAAAATATTTGAAATACAGTTGCATACCGTCTAGAGTAATAGAGAATGTAGGGATGAGACAATTCATAATGCAGAGTGACACAAAGAGAAAGTGGGACTAGATGCAGAGATATAGAATCATAGAAGAACAGTGCAGTAAACGAGAGATAGAACGGGGATTTGTCCTTTATGCGTATTAACATGAATCATAAATTACCCGCACAGCAGTATCTGTCCCCTTAATTAATTTCTTTGTTGAATCACAACGCTGTGAGTCAGTGTCTGTCCCGGCTCGATAGAAACCCAGCTCTGACTCTTAATGCGCGTTTTACAGCTTCTGTGTGTGTTTTCTCTGGTGGAAAAGGTCACTGCTTCCCAATTAAACCCAATCTCCAGACACACAGCCGCCTGCCTCAAGGCATGTAGCAGCTTCCAAACCAAAATATAACCTCTCGCTTTGAGCAGTAGGGAACTGTGTCAACGCTACGGTTCTTCTTTGTTCTTGGGAATTCGTGTCAGTTCTTAATAATCTAACAAGAGTTGATGCCAGCAAAAACAAAAAAAAAACAGAGGGATGTGAAAAGATGTCAACACTGAACACTGAACACTGAACACTGAATGAGAATTAGAGTATACCAAAGTACCCAAGTCATTTGCTTAAGAAAAGGAACCAATGTGAAAGGATTCCCTCATAGGTGTCCAAGAATCATCACCTGACTCTAGTTTACCTCAGCTCTGTGGAGCATTTTAGCATTTATTACCTCATTGTTTTAGTACTCTGGACCAGATACTTCACTCTGATCAACTTGGTCTCTAGCCACAGTAGGCAGCTGTTTCATAAAGTCTCATAATCTGCACTACACTACCTGCCCAACACCAAACAGCAGACAAACAGAGTTAGCAATTACAGCGTTTATAGATATTTTTGTCCACCCTACTGCTGGTGGAATAAACCATATGCACCTTTTGCGCCCCAGATCATAATATAAAATGACAAAGATCAGTAAACCACGGAAGACTGAAACTGCCAAATCAAAAATGAATAAATAAATATTCCTCAACTTATTTACTTACCCATTTAATTTTCTATTATTTATTTATTCCTTTTAAAATATATTAATTATGTATGTATGTTATTTCACCTTTGCACCCTGCCATTTTTTCCCCCAAACTTATTTATTTCTGTGTCCCCTCCCTTTTTGTTCCATGAAATACAATACAATAAATTTAAATAAATAAATAGAATAGAAAAAATAAAAGTTCTGGTGTTAAATAACCACGGTACAACATGGTACAGTGCGTTTGTCAGTGGCCATAGGTGTCTGTTATGGGAGCGAGGCATGTAAAGTCGATCTCTGCACTTGTTGGCTGCGTGACGCACCTCTGATGACAGCCGCCTCATTTGCGTAATGAGGCAGAAATGCACACAGAAATGTGAAAAGAAAACACAGAAATAAGTTGGGTAAATAAATAGAGGGAAAAATGCAAAGGGTAAAATAAATAAATACATGAGTAAATATAAAAAGGAATAAATTAATAAATTAAATGGTAAATTAAATAAATTGGAGAATTAATACAAAAGTAAACACGTCTATTTATTTAAATATTATTTTTGGTGCATTCAATGTCATATTTATTTATTTATTTCTGTATTTATTGAGTAATTTGTTTATTTTTTTTGGCAGTTTCAGCAAACCACAGTACATCAGTAAAATATCAACAAATGACTAAATGGTTACCTCTGCAGCTAAGTCTTGTGGCTTTATCACTCCCATCTACTTTTTGCTTGTCTGAACACACTCTTTGCAGCTATTGGTATTTCCTGCTACTTCCAATTTCCCATCCTCACATGAGCAATGGTGGATGGCACGATTGATGAGCATTTCACCCGGGAAGGCCAAGAAAAGCTAAGGCCCAAAAAGTTAAATGGTTATATATCTGTGTTTTGTATGGTGATAGATTGCCTGTTCTCTGGACTCCTTTGTTGGATCTCTCCTCTAATTAGATAATTTGTCTATTTTGTGAATATTTTTTGGTGCCAATGGCAGGCCACCTTCGATCAATGAGACTGGGGGAGCTGTGCCAGAGACCTGTCAGTGTTATTGTTATCCCAACTGCCTGCCACTATAAGCTGATAGTCACGTATTACTTGTATATAATACAGTAGCTGTGTGCTTTAGAAAGGGGTGAAAGACAACAGTGAGACTTGTTAGGCCAAGCTGAAGTCATCAGTCCTCATAAAGGCCTGGTAACGCCAGCATTAAATACGGCAAAATATTGCGGCAAATCAAAGTTTTGGAAGCAAAAATGGCATTTTCATCCTTCAACTTTATCCCTAAAATTGCCGTGGTCCTCTACCGCCATGCTCGAACATGATATGGAAGGTACTGACATGACACAGCAGCCACTTCTGAATAATTGATTGTCGCCTTCAGATGGGCTCAGAATGTTTTTGTCGTTGAGAAGTTGGCCTCAAATCAGACACGCCATTGCCCCGAAGAACTCATTGTGACACTCCCTCTTGCTTTACACCCCTTGTCTTCCTCTGCTTTTGCCTTCTGAGCCTGCTAAGACAGAGGCAGTATGCTACAAGGTTGCTGTGTCGTCTTATGATGCACACAGTAACAATATTTAGATTAGAGTTGAACTCTTGTGTACGATTAAGTCAAGAGGACAGAAGTCAAGAGCAATAACTGCGTGCTGAAAGTAGTTCGAGCCCCTGCTGTGAAAATGTAGCTGCATAAATAAACTATGTAACACTCTGCTCTTTAAACAGCTGTCCATATGCTCTTGAGTGTGCCACTGAGCCATTAACCTCTATAGAAGAGCGGTTAAGTGAGAGTCAGTGGAACTTTTTGACTCCGTGTGTTTGTAACAGGGGTTGAGTAGAGGTAAAAAATCACTCATCTATCCACTAAGCAACTTTTTGTTTTCTACTTGTGTGCAACTGTCTGGACTAAATTTGAAAACTGCCCAGGAACTCCAATTATTTCTTTTAGTTCCTTTCAGAGACTCTTCTTTGTGCTAATCCAGAGCGGAAGGACTCTATATCATGAACGTACTGTACAAGAAAGAGACAAATACTGTACACAAGCCGAGTCACTTTCAATGTGCCCATATAGAGCAAACTTGTATGTGTTCATATCCGTAAAAAAATCTTTTACAGTGTTACTTCATTGGAGCAGTCATTCCAAAATGACTTCTACTTGTTAAAAGGTAGATATAATTGACAAATAAAAAAAAAAATAGCGCAAATAATAGAATGATGTAGTTATGTATTTGTCTCACAGTAACAAGTTGTTTAAAGAACCTTTGAGGTTGATGTGAAACCAATTGATCCAGTTGGAAGACTTCTACAGGCAATGGAAAAGGAGTCAATTGCCTACTTTTAATGGGTTTACCTGCA
>NW_023339984.1:2538844-2553487 GCF_004916995.1 Morone saxatilis | reverse complement strand
CAACAGACTAGTGGCAGCTTGTGTTCAACATGTGGGAAATGAGGCAAAGATTACTTGAAAGGCGGGCAGTGCACTCCTACAGTGTGTGTGTTTGTGTGGAACAGAAAAGAAATATGACCCGGGCACACACAGCTCCCTCTGCAGATGTAAATCTGACAGGCGAGGTGTGTATTCAGGCACGCTACAGCTTCCAAGGAGCGTGATAAGCACACTCACACTCACACTCACACAGCTAGGGGACAGGGAGAGTTTTTGTGTGTGTAATTGTGTGTGTGAGAGGAGGAGGAGACTGGAAGTATTTCCCAGTAGTGCTGATGTCTGCAGGCCATGGTCAGGCGTCTGTCTGGGGATCAGGCAGCATCACATATTTATTGGGATTATGATAGAGCTCAGCATCCGCAAACACCATTTTGGAGTAAATGGCAAATACATGGATGTGTTAAAGGTGTCTGAATATTGCCGTGGGAGTTGATGTGCACACATGTACAGCATCTACTCTGGCAAGACACACTCGAACATTCAATCTGATGTCTGCCACACCTCATTTAGGCATCATAAAGTATTATTAACTGTCCTTTCTTTATATAACACTGTTTCATTTCCATTTGCCTCAATGGATCATCTTTTGAGGCAAAATAAAGTCCACTAGTAAGCAAGGTATGACACTGATAACACTGCACCATTGGCATATGATTCCCAAAGTGACCGACTGATTGATTAGCTGTTTGTGTAAACTGGCGGGCTGCTCCTCCCCAGTTAGCTTCCACCGTTGGGACTGATTGACAGGTAGACACTCTGAAGCTAATTAGGATTGGCGGTTATGCTTGGAGATGATTGGCAGAGGTTGTGCTATTGGTGACAGCATCTTATCAAAATGCACTGGTTCAGAAAGAATTACAGGGTTTATCATACCACTGAGGGCCAGTTGACTTCCCACTGACTACAAGGTTGTGTGTTCTACGATTTTTCTAAACACAACACTGACACTTAGCTTTAATGTCTAATGTGTTAGCAGACATTCATTCTCTTTTAGCTTGGTTTCTCGTGAGATTCACAGCCACCGTAGTTCCTCCTACACACTTCACAGCTCATTTCCAGGTTGTCAAAATACGGACATGAACTATGTTCATTTCATTGCAGTCTGCAACTTCACCACTAGATGCCACTAAGTCCTACACACTGGTCCTTTAGAGAGACTGACTGGGTCCGTCCAACGTGTAACATTGTACAGTATATTATTCTGTGCTAATTAACCTTATAAATTCTTCATTATCTAGACATAGACATAGACACAGGCTAATTTATTAATCCCTTTATAAGTGTCTGTTTTAAGGGTGGTGAGTAAGGATCTTTCCATGGTCGGCCACCATGTGTATGAAATACTTGATATGGCAATACACAAAAGAAATAAAGTTTTATGTCAGTAAATCACAAATAAAGTATTTGTATTTAGCTGGGTTAACCTGCTGCTACCTCCCTCATTCTAATATTTTCGTGTTCCTTTTTTCACAGATCAGTAACAGAAGTAAATATGCTTTCCAGCATCAGTATCTTAATGAACACTCAGTTCATAGAAAAAGCCTTGATGTCCTTCAAGTGAAACAGGGCAAAGAAATACTGAGCTATAAACAAGCAGCACAAATAGATTTGTACTGCCCTATCCTTGGTAGATACCACATTTAGTGAATGCACATGGATGTCTTTTCCTTCAACTAGTATCTGATGCATCAGTCTGTATTGCTCTGTAATGCTGAACTATCATCATAACACCCTCTGCCTCATTTGCACATTCTGACTCACCCAATGAAACACTCTTTTTAAGGTGTTTTATTAGTGGCCAGGTAAATGTGATCTCATCACTAACTGCCGAAGCTTTCATGTTGTCTTGCAAGGTGAATGCGATTTTGTATCTTTAATTTCTTCATTTACAAAGGCCTTTCTGTAAGTTGTTTGAAGCCAACCAGGACCTAATGAACAGGCTCAAAAACAGGTGAAGGGATATAGCATTTGAAGTCCTCATGTGTGAATGTCATGAAATAGGACTCTTTAGCAACATATGGCTGTGGCATGCACTGTAACTTGCTCTCACCTCTCCTTGACCTACCTCTTACCCATTTATTTCATCTTCTTTTGAAAGAGCAAGCTGCTGAGTATAATTAGATTGTACATGCAGCTCTATATCCCTGTGATTTTCTTTTTGAACAAAGGCTGTAGACGTTGTAGCAGTTTGTTTCATCGTCATGTCACCAGAGGAGGCACATCAGCATTTAGTTGATGGCAAGCTTTGCCTTTGTTAGTTGTTTTTAAACCTGCAAAGCACCTTGTTTCGCTGCGGATGCCAGGCGCTAGAGGTAGAGAGAAAAATGAATAGCAGACTCTAGGCAGGCGATAATAGTGTTTGTTTGATCAATTTCACATTTCTCTCCCCATCGGCTTACTGTTGTTGTTGTTTGTCACTATCTTTCAGCAATGAGAGAGATATATTTCCCCTCAATGCAACCTGTGCTAACACAGGGTAGACCTTTTTTAACTGTTATTGAGAAAACAGTGGCATCTATTTACTGTGGTGATAGCCGAGCTCCATTTGCGGGCTGAACTGCACCTGCAGCTTGCTACAACAATATTCCACAGATTCAACCTGTTAGGGGGGCCCAGGGCAAATATTTGTTGTGAAACAACTATGGCCCCCACCTCCACCCTCTGTGCATTGTGTGTCCCACCATGTACAGTGCACATTGCAGACTACACAGCTTTATTATTTGCCCAGAGACCCACAAACCAAAAAGTACTCCAGCCCAGTATCCCTAGGAATTACATCCATATTGGATGATTCTTGAATTGACACTTCCCAAGTCAGGCCCCCACTCTGGGCTCCAATAGCAGTTGAGCAGCCTCAGTCAGAACCTCTGTCAACTTTCTTCTTTCCTGTACATAGATATGCAATTACAATGTAATGCAAATTAGCTAGCTAGTTAGCTAGTATTCTGCTAACATTAGCTGAGATTTGACTATATATGTATATGTTTTTTGGGGGTTCTTTTCAACATGGACAAGCCTAGCACATAGCATATCTATGTACAAGCAATGAGAAAAGTTGAACGAAGTTCTCACAGCAGCTTGGGGTGATGAACAAGTGTGTAGCACATGCGGTTTTCTGCTGGAGTTTGCATTTAGACCTGCAATTAATACCTTTTTTATTAACCCTAACTACTAGGGACTGATGTGCCAGAACATCAACTGGTGCCAAGTTTTGTATTAATGCTGTGCAACTTTATTTAGGAATATCCACCAAACAAATCCCATGAAAAGACCAAAACCAACATTGAATGTATTCCACTAATAAGTATTGTGTGTTTATCCAAAGTCTGAATTGTTATTCCTCTGTGCCGTACAGCTCTATTTTCCTCCAGAAACTATTAAAAACACATCAACGAGTCATACTGTTGTGTGAAATGTTCCTTCATTACCATGAACACACAGTTTATTTTGACTCAATCTGACATACACCATAAACACTCACTAGTGCACACAATGTGTATGAATCTGTATCTTAAAATAGTCCATGACAAATGCAGTGGCTCCTCTTGTTTGAGTAACGGTTGTTAAAAAATACTGTGGCCAGCTGTTTAAGGAAATTAATTAGCCTTTTTAAGAAATGAAATTATAAATTTGTGAACCGTTTTACATCTTCAGTTGGAACCAATTGGCTAGGGGCTAATGGCTGGGATATGCTAAAAAAAGAACTAGTTTTTAGCATGGGTTGAAACACCAGCGATCATAGATACTCTTTAAATATGAGGATAGTGGTGCTCATTTTCAGACAGTTTCTCCTGGAACACATTCATTGTGTTGCACTCAGTTATAAACATGAAAATTAACAGAACTTGTTGTGTTATGTATGAAGAAAAGACGGTCAAACCCTGTTTACTTTCTCGCCTCCCCACAGCTGGCCAATCCCTGTGTTAGGTGGATGTGAATGTCAAATAGTCAATTAGTTTTTGGAATGCAGCCCTTTAATTCTGGAATCATAAAGGTGTGGCAGAAAGGAGTGTTCAGACACATCCAGCAGCTTCTTCTGAGGAAGTATACTGGTGCCTCAAGGGCCACAGATGGTAGGGGAAATTGGAACGCACTGAAGGATGGTCACTATTGTTGCTTTTGGTCATTCCAGTGGAATAACACTAGCTTTAGTCTTTTAAAGTTTAAAATTTGAAGAATTTGAAAGTGCCACTCTTCAAAAAAAAAAGCCACAACATTCAGAAATAATGCAGGACCCATCTTAGTTAATATTGCACTTAAGTTGCAAATTCTCTAACAAATTTTTAATTAATGATACCATGTACAACTAACAGACATGCAGTAAAACTGGGGCTTTTGGGGCTGTTGGTGTTCTGGTCCCCTCGGGCTGGTTTATAATTCAGCCTTGAGCAAGAACAACAGACAGATAGTTATGGCAAAAACAAAAGAAATTGCTGTTTTCTATATTGAAAATAGTCCAATCCATAATTTACAGTCTAACTGCTAAACTGAAAGCCCAAATGTAATTGCACAATCACAAGCTCCTTTGTGAGGGATGCACTGAGATATAAGTAAGACCGGATGTGCCGACAATAGCAATTAGATAAAAATGAGAGAAAGGAGCAAACTACTGTGTGCTGAATTATTAGCCATTAGCGCTAGCCGAGGTGCCCATTAATCTGGCAAAGTCAGCACAGCTCTATGTGATACAGGGGCATGGCTCGTTAAATCAACACGTCTTCATTAACTGGGGTTTCATAGGGCCCACTGGAAGTGTTAGGGCTGTGATTTATTTAATTTATAGCCATTCATTGGAGATGGCTGAGCTAATGTATTGTCTGTTAATGTCGCTCTAAGAGAACATTTGAAGTATTTGTTGTGGGTTTGTTTAATCAAAATAAGAGTTGGGTCATTGGAGACAGTTTTGTGCCAGTTGAGTGCACAGAGGAAACTAACTAAGTAAAGATACTTGAAGAGGACTTAGGGCCAATTCTACTGTGGTCAAAGCAGGATTGGCTACAAGTTGATGAGTCGGACTCACTTCAACAAATCAAACCACAGCTTTTGTTTCAGCGTCTCCACTTTAAATATTTATTTGGCAGTTAAAACCAGCCATCCTCTCAACAGCTGAGAGAGGAAACTGTTGTCATCACAGGGGAGGGGCTCCTCACAGTGGCCTAAGCCGCTGTGAGGATGAAAGCAAGATCCTTGGGCCCAGATAAAAGAAACACCTGCTGTAATATTATCCTGGTTAGAATCATATTGAAGATATAATGTGGAACCTAAAATAAACTGGTTATTCATATCCGTGTGTGACTTTTCTGATGGTCTGTGAAGCTATGTCTGGAGCTGCAAAAGTATGTGGCTAAAAAGTTTGGTCTCCATTTGAATTACAGGAAGCCCTAGAAAGGAAAGCCTCCCCTCAGCACCCTTTGAAGATTTAACACTCCAGCACACGCACATACTCTACATGTGCCTTCATGTACATTTGACGAATACCCAGCAAGAAACACCTTGCACATGGCATGTTTTAAGTGTTGACAGGCAGAAATACCTTGCAACGCTTGAGCATTCCTCATACGAGGGCAATATATTGGCCCTCATGCCTGGCAGGCCAGAGATTAATGAGCTGTTTGTTGGGTACACACATTCTCTACGCCTACACTCCCAGACCCCATGTTTCCAAGCAGCGTTATTGGGTTTTCTCACTTAGTACGGGGGCAGAAAGCATTTCGACAGAGTGCTCAGGTGAGATATTGTACCCTCACCTTCTCAATTTTCCTCTACTTCATCTTTAGGAGAATGTGCTCATACGGTGGGTCACTTTCATCTTCTAGGTCAGGACGGTTACGCCTTTTAGCATTGACACTCAAAAGGGTGATAACAAGGTCTGGAAAGACATGCTTGGGTTGTCAGTCTAAACATTTTTGTGAGAAGAATACTAAAAAATGAAGGGGAGAGAAAGTCAAAGCTTGATAATTCTGATGTCTGAGTGACTTGTAACATTTCTGGGAACAGCCCAGAAATAGAAGATGATCAATTTGTGACATTTTGATTCAGTTATTTGAGCAAAACTGTGTTTTTCAGATGGCATTTTGAACTGCTAGATAATGCATGGGCTTATAAAGAAATACATTTTCTGTCTTTCTCTACCTTAGAAAACAACTTTTCTGTGTGACACACAGAACCAATCAAGAGAGCGCAAGGGTTCAACTTTTTTCCTTTTCGGCTTTTGAGGGTGAAGTGTTGGCTGTGTTCTGTTTAATATTTCAGGGGCGACAAGGCTTCTTGAGAGAGGTGATGTGACGAGAAGAAATGGAGTGATTGTGGGAATGATGGCAGTAGAGGAGGGAGACTACAGCTGGTGGTGAACTTTAGCTGAACTTTGTCTGAATGAATTACATAGGGTCAAAGCTGCTTTATCCCTTTTACCAGCAACACCTACAACAACCATATCATGCATGATTTGCCAGAAATATTATTTTTTTCCACAGTTTGAGAACACTTGAGTTTCTCTGTTCAATCTTAAAGGTCAGTGCATGTTTTGTTTTTTTAATTCTCAAAAACTGTTTCCATTTATGTAAGCAAGTAGTGTATTTTAACATTTAGCACCTGATTGCTGCATTTTGCATCAAAATCTTTTACAGTCATAACTAAGACAAAGCCATAGTAGTAGACACTTACAGTACCAGCCACTCATAATTGCCACCCCCATCTGGCTGCCAGCAGCATATTTCCTTTCATTCCAATCAGTCAAGCAAGGGCCTGTCATGGACCAGCCGGCAATTCTAGGCGCCTATAGCCGTACCATGCTTCTACATACTTAAATTTACTATCTATTTAAGCTTCCAGTTTTGTATGATAAGTATAATATTGCACAATGGGAGCTGTAGATTTGTTTTTACTTATTTCAAAATTTTTGACAGAACTAAGGTATCAACAGGGCTCTTACAAAAAAAGTGGGGTCTGCTTCATAACATAAATATACAGATAAGAGAGGAGGAAGGGTGGACTGAACCAAACACGCACATACACGCCGCTGTCGGTCGCCCATTATGCTTGGATGCTTTAGAGTTGAATTGTGCACCCCGCTGTTTGGGGCAAATAAACAGGAAACTATGGAGTCCAAGTATTTACTGAGAGGTTGCAGGGGGGGGGGGGGGTTGTTGTTACTTCTGGCATTCCCACACATAACAGAGATTAATATAATATACTAATCTCTGTTATGTGTGGGAAAACCACCCATTTTTTCTTTTTTGTATTGTTAATTTCTTTTAGATATAGACCTGCCATCGTAGAGCTTGTCAGACTATTGATGTGCATAATGTATAAATATGAGTGTGGTTTCAGGTCATTCTGACCTGATACAGGTCCAACTAGGATGGAAATGTTGTTGGTACTAAACTTACTGGCTTGGTGAAAGTGTTCAGGCTTTACCATTTTTAGCACTCCCAGGCCAAATGCTGTTATCCTGAGTAGCCTGGGGTATTGTGGAAATACAGTGTGACTCCTGCTATGAGACTATAAATAAAGGGGGTGAAAGCTAAGCAGAAACAGCCTATAGGGTACATTGTGGTGGAGATGACATATAGTGGCAATGAAAAAGAATATGCATGAGTCTTGCTATTTGACACAAAGATTGCAAATGTCATGATGAATGCTCACAGTTTCCCTATATTCTATTCTTTTTTTCATATATCAAGAATATAACATGAGTGCAGACACTTTTTGCATTGAGCCCCCCCCCCTCCCCCCCAACTTTTTCTGTGACACCAGTCTTGTCTGTGCTACTTCAAAGAGTTTATACTGTAATACTATTAGTGTGAGACAGGGGATTTCATTTACCATATGTATTGTGAGATAAGTAAAGTAATTTAATCCAGATTTATTCATGTTCACAAAAGTCAAAAGTTTATAGGCTTTCTGTTTCCAATCTGCAGCCATGTTAAGATGTGTTGTTCCATGAGTGAGTCCGGGTATTTCCACCTCATTCTGCATATGGATGATGCATTGTTGGTTTTATGCCGGTCTAAGTACACTGCAATAATTCTCATTCTGCCCAGATAAAAGATGCCAGAAAATCCAGCCCCTTCTTTTCTTATTTTTATTGAAAAATATCTTCCTGTCGGCAAATCTTCCTCTCCCACTTGTCTTTGTTTGACACACACCTCTTTAGGAATTTATCCCCTCAATCCCGCCTTGTCATATCATCCCTCCGTTGCAAAGAAGCTGTCAAAAAAAAAAAAACCTAAAGCGAAATAGCCCGACTGCAGAGAGTGATTCACAGGGACACATACATCTCAGTCATTCATTCACTTTGCATCTCATCTCATCTCATCTCATCTCATGAGTGTTCAGCACTTATGGTGATGAATAGCAGTGATTCTCCTCCCTGTGGCTTATGGCTGCCTCAAACCCTCTGCCGTGTGAATATGAAAGATCACAAAAACTCACTCCTCACTCATGTCTCGGGCCTCTGCACTCTCATCAGTTAAGCTATTAGCTTAAATACACAGTGAAATCATGGGCCCTGTCAGGTACGGCTGCTTGTGAAGGACATGTGGTTTAATACAGCGGTGGTGATGGACCGCCATTGCTGCTTCATCGACCTCTCACAAATGGGTGTAATGGCTAATGACCAAGGCAGCGTGATGCAACGCTCATTGCGTTCAAGCGAGGCCTTTCAGCATCTGTGTTTCCGCCTACTAAATACTGTTCATTCCTATTGGGGTGACAGGTGCTCTGTGAAGGGAGGCTGACATATGGAGGATTTCATCTCGCTGGGTGATTTCAGACACAGTTTGACCTTCGACTAATGATTTTGTCTCTCTCTGCTTTTTTACATGTCTGTCCTGTCCCCGACCTTCTTCAACATTCCTCAGGTAAGAGAAGTCTTTTTTTCAAATATATTTTCAGCTGCTGATGCAAATATGATGCTTGATACTGTAACATAACAGAGAGGCATTTTATGGAGACTATGAAGGCCGCTGCTTTAATTTCTTGGAGAATGGCATTGTTTGTTGATGGATGAGACTTGTTTTCTGTGGTGGCGCAATCTAAATCTTTGATATTAATAAGGCCATCCTGGCTCAAGAAATGCACAATTCAAAGGATGCAACCACTGAACCGGATCATTGCTTTATGCATGAGTGTGAAAGGTCGTTGTTGATCTTGGAAATCATAGTTTGACAAAAGAAGAAAAATGGAAATAACATTAGCATTTAGACATTATTGAGCTAAATAATAAAGCAGATATAATATTAGTTCCTAACCTGGAATTTATTTTTCCCAGTAAAAGGGAAATACTTGCCACTTTCCATCAGCTTTGATGCAAATGACCGATGTTTAACTTTTCCCACTCACTTGCTGGAAGAAGTCTGCCAGATGACGTGAAACACATCATCTGGCACCACAACCCATAGTTTGAATAACGGCTCTAACGCAGACAGCCGGATTGAGAGAGGCAAAGTCATCTGGCAGACCTTTCCCGGCAAATGAGCGGGGACTGCCTTTATATAAACAGTGAAGCACATGCATGTGATGACTGAGTATCAAAAGAAAAAAACTGCATTTTATCTAGTAACACGAATGGTAATTTAAACTGGTGACATCAGCCTGATCCACTTAATAAGGTCACTATCAGTAACATCGATTCTGATTGGATCAGTGCATTCAGTTGTCATAGAGTCTAGTTACCAAAGTAGCACAACACCCACCTGTTATTACATGCCATCTTCATTCACAGATGAAGAAGAAATATTGTAAGAGAATGCATGTTTCAAATTCTACTCTGGATACAGTTGGACATGGTCCTTCTTTATAGGTGCCTTTAGAGGATACAATTGTATGTGTTGAATATAGTAAATACAACATGTGAATTGCACGAATAACAAAGCCAGGCTGTCAACAACAGAAGCCTGGTATAAGGTCTGGTATTATTTGCAGCCGTAATATGTTGTTCATTAGCGTGCATTATGGATAAATAGTTACATTAGTATACAGTGTTTACCATTAACTTGGGACAGTACACTATTTGCAACTGTCTCCTAGAAATTATGTGTATTTTACATTTTTTTCCCAATTATTTTGTTACAAAGTGACTCCACAGTTTGGGGTTTTCATGAGTCACATCTGCAGCTAGGTTATGGGATTGTGGCTTTGGTTTAATGTTAAAGTAAACACGATGTACCTCGTGCTTCAAGTCACTGCAGACTTATTCTGTGTTAAAACAGACCTTTCCCTCACTTTAACCATGTGCTGCCAGTGCCTAAAAACCAGGGAAAAGTGTAATATGACTTAAGTCACTACAAGGGGATAGTGGATTGTAAGGTTGGATATTTTGGCAGAAAACGGATATAAAATGTTGTCAGTGAACATTTTGTTAATACATTAGTATCAACATTTTCGCCCAGGATTTTGGTGGGCAATCGCACCTATGGAGTGCCCTCTAGGATGCTAATGCTAACCATGACTAAGCTGTTTGACCATAAATGCATCACAACTTCTTTGCACTGGAGCCCTTTATGTTTTCATATATCCAAGACCTCTGGAGCATCTGGCCCATTGCAGTAAATGTAGCATCAAACCAATATAATTAAAACTATGATCCCAGAACTTTCAGCTCCATCAGTTATTTCACTCCTCCTGTATCTTGCCATGTGGCCACAATAGCAGGGGAAAGCCCTGGTGGTGATATAGAATGAATATTTATGACATCTAGAGGGTATAAAGAAAGGAATTAATGGCTATAGTTGTCGTTTCGATTCCCCTCCATCAGCCTCCAGGATTTTCTCTATTGCTTATGCGAGGAAACACATCCTCACAGCTTCTCAGTAAGAATGATAAATTTCATCATTGCACAGAGGCAGTAATCACTGACTCCAGAACTGTGTGCTTTCATCATTCCTAATTGGCTAATAAATTACCTCCACTGATGAAAAATGGCATGTGTGTGCAAACTTGTGATCAGATACACTTTGTCTTACAAAGTAGCTCAAGTTGCGAACGTAGGTGGAAGTAGGAGATGGGCGCTTTTTGAAAATTCATAAGAAGGAAGATTTATTTAATGGGGGGGGGCTTTTCATCATTGATTGATAAAATGCAACGGAGAGTGTGCAAGGATTATGAGATTTATGAGATTTGAAGATAAACCGCTGCATGTTTAATTTAGGGGACAATTAAAGCGACATATCACTCGTGCTACACCGCTGCACATTAGGCTAATCCCCATGGAGACTGTTGTAATGTTTATTTAGACACCAGGCCCCCCCCGGGACGAGGACGTGCAGAGGGATTTGTCAGATGACGCGTCCTGTTTGGTGTGTGTTTGAGAGAATACTAATGCTCACCACAAGACATCAAACAACACAGTGTTTGTTTAACTGGAATAAATGTGTGTGTGTATGGATAATTATTTTAGCTTTTGAAGGCGTTTTGCTCTGTAATATTAGCTCTATATCTTGAATGGAAAAAATGGTGTCTCAGATGTCTTCATAATACCAGATCATGCAATAGACAAACAAAATCTAACAGATCCACAGAGACTGATAATATTTAAGTGGTTTGACTTAGATGAAGTATACTCATCAGTGGATTATAGAACTGTAAACATTGTACATGAAGAGATAATAACTTTAATTAAGAATGTTGAATCTGATAAATTTGAGAAGATTCTGATAAGGTGAGTTCTACAGAAATTAACCCCAAAACCCAAACCATTACCCAGCCCTTAGAACCTCCTCACAGACTTCTGGAGGACTGCTCCACATGGTTTGTTACACAGAACCATCTAAGTCGCCTTTGGAAATTAAACTTCAACCAAACGGATCAACAAACAATATAACTTAGTCAAACTAGGGAGAAGAGAGACACACATGGATAGAGATGACTGGCTCATTCAGAGACAGAAAGACAAAGGCTGATTAAACCTGCAATAACTTATTGTTTTGGCCACATGAGGGCAGCGGACAGAAGTTGTGGTACTTTTAGGATGATATGTTAAACAAGACATTACCTATGTATGGTTGAAGTCTTTTTACTATTCATCCCTTTGTTATTCCTGAGCATATCATCCATCTGCAAGTGGTTTTTCTGCCTCATTCCTGTAAATGTTTGTGTAACAGATTGACATTTTTACTGCCTTTTAACCACTGACACTGGTGTGGGGGGAATTTGTTAAGAGCCTCCCAAAAGAGTTATTTAAGTCTCTTTCTCTCTTATGTTCTGTCTTTTGCAAACCTCCTACATTTTCTCATACCTCTTCTAGCTGGAATGAAACATGAGCTATAGTGAAAAAAACAACAACCTGTAAACAAGTAAGCTATCCAGGCCATTACCGCTCAAAGCAGAGTGCTAAATGTTGCTAATGGCACTCAGTGACACATTTCACAAACCCAGGCACACACATTACATTTTAACCAACAAAAGTACATGACAATGATTTTTGTAGCACCACTGTAGTAACCAAAATGTTTCAGAAAAGAAATACACTTATGTCAAATGCATGTCAGAAATGGAGGAGGGGGTGGGGATGTTTGTAGACAGGTGTATTATTCTACACCTGATGAGGGAACATTTGTATTTTCATTTTGTGATTAGTATCTATTCTCTGCAGGCTAAAATACACTTATGTAGCTGATATTTTCCCAGTCGATAGAGATACATTTAAGGTATGTTATATCAGTGCAGTTTGATGTCCACGTGTTTGGCCCCTACTGAGAATCCCATAAACCCCCCAGAGAACAGGGTGATGAGAGAGGCAAGCAGTGGAAGCAGAGTGGATCTAGACTGACTGGCAGAAGGCAAAAGGCCGTGCTTTTTCCTCCCCACCAATTACATACTCAGCAGGTGATTGAACGCTTAGCTGGTAATCCTTCCCTCCTTCCTTCCATCAGTCCCACAGTTCATTTGTCCTTCACTGCTGTCCTTCCTTTTTTAATTTTGCTCCTTGCTATCAAGACCACCAAGGCTAAGGTTAACACCCCCCTGCGTTGGATTATATGTTAACTTTGGTCTGCGAATGCTAGCATGTACTGTACACTAACATGCTCACTGACAGTAAACATTGTTTACAGCTCAGACTGCAACTTCTTTTTGGTGTATATATAAGGATTATTACAGTTTATTACAAGTTGGCTCTTATATTTATAAATTTGGCCAGCAACCCTATCTATAAAATGAATGCAGCAACATCACTAAAAGATGTCAGATGTCCTAGTTGTACTTTGATCTACCACACACATAGTCTTCCTGTGCAGTGAAGGACTATTGGAAGCATTTTGGGTGCGATCACTTTAAGTTTAACACCTCAAAAATTTGTTTTTGATAATCTGACTAAACTGTAAGCTTGTTTACAGCCTTGTTCCAGACCTCTGAATCCCGGGTATCCCACATGTAGCAATGTGCCAGTGGATAAGTAAAATGTGATGTGATAGAAATGATGGCCAAAACTTCTTATGTTGGAATAAAACACTCATCTGATAAATGTAGGTTTCAGAATACATTGCTTGTGCTTTCCATTCAGTTTGACTAATGTGACTCTTTACTTGTAAAAGTTCTGGGTGGTCAGCTTCCTCAACATAAACACAGTGATGCAACAGAATGAGTAATAGTGCATTGATTTCATATTTTTCATTTCAGCTATTGCTCATAGCAGGATATAAAGCAGTTTCGGTGTTGTCCCTGGATACTCCCCCTCTCTGTTTCTTAGATCTCTATCTTAGATCCATTCTTTGCAACTCAAAACAAATACCAACCTTGTACATTGTATCCTTTTATTTATCTTTTCCCATGCATATGTATCCACAGATTCTCTCAGTGCTCTTTCCCTCCTTGTTCTGTGTTGTTCTGTGGTGTTTTGGGGGTTGCAGCAGGAGACCCCTGCAGCATTCACACAGAACAGTGGTTGGCCCAGCTTCCGAGAGGCCCGGTTTGATCCCCAGCCTGTGTTCTTCCTTTAACATGAAAGGACCCGATCAGTCAAGGAGAAAGCTCCCACCACCACTACCCTTCTCTCTTTGCTCTGTCCTTTATCTGTCCTCGCCACATCACAACCAGAGCAGAACAGGAAGGTGAATCACCATCACTGTCCTTGAACACTCTGCTACACTCCATAAGAGACAAGAGAAAGGGTGGGTTGTTATATCAAATCCTTGTCGAGGCAACTGGTCGCTGCTGTTTCTTTACGCACCCAGTGGGCAATTTGTTTCAAATGTGGAGTAGTTTTTCCACACAAAGAGGATAAATCCATCGCTCAGCTCCACTCCTCAATTACTGCATTCTCACATCATAGAAACTTTCTTTTAAGAGCCAAAGTAAGATTGTTCCAAATGTGTTGGCATTGTGGGCACACTCCTTGCATATCCTTCCATGCTTGCTCTTTGAGTGGAAGCATCAAACACCGTGACAGTTTGTCACAAAGAAATAGCAAGTGGAGTCATTTCAAAAGAGGCCTTTTAGAGTGTCAGACAAGTCCTTGTTGTTGCTAGTCAGACACATTTTAAATTAGCAGGAAGCTTGTGCACCCCGTTAGCTCAGTGGGTAGAGCTGGGTACCCATGTACCGAGGCTGAGTCTTTGCTTCAGCGGCCCAGGGTTCGAATCCTACCTGCGGCCCTTTGCTGCGTGT
>NW_023339984.1:2520039-2538753 GCF_004916995.1 Morone saxatilis | reverse complement strand
AGCCTGGAGCCCAGTGAATCTTTGTTTACATGGGACTGGATCCAAAATAAAACTGGAACCTTACCTAGGTCGAACCCAGCCCTAAAGATCGTGGTGGATGGTTAGGCATACAAAGTCTGTCCCACCAAAAACCAAACCTTAACCCTAGGTGTGGTGAGTCATTGTGGGACACCTAACCCTAACCCCTAACCCTAACCTCTTTTGTCCTGTATTTATTAGGATATGTTATTGAAGCCCTGCATGGAAGCACATTTATTATCAAGAATGACTGGTTATACAATCCAAAATTCATTACATTTTTTTTTATGTATTTTTAATGTTCACCCTTCTGTTATCTGCCGTTTTATAGTCAGATTAGCCCTTAATTTGTCTAAAACAAGCTACCATCTAATATCTTTCTGCTCAGGCCTTGTTGAAGCCCTCCCTCCTGACAACCCTGCTGTTTAGCCCCTGATCGATGTTTGCTTTTTTAATCCAATCCTAACCGCTCCCCGTGGCTGTGACCTGTTACCACGGTAATCAATAGCCAGCAAATTTCACACCAGCACTGAAGACGCACCAGTGAATTAGGGCAATTATAGTGGAGGAGGAAGAAGGAACAGAGTGGAGCAGAACATGAAAACAAGTGTTATTCTGAAAAAAATGTAAGACAGGCTGAGTCACTGCAGAGATGCTTTTGTTAGTGGCAGAATAGAGTTCATTATATTCACCATTTAATAATAAAAGTTCATTTTTAAAATCCAAATTTTTCATCTCACTTGTTTCAGGGTGAGGAACCCCTGTTATGTTATTTGTTTATTATTTCATGCACTTTTGAAAATAACAGCATAAGAAAAAAAACGCTGTACAGCTTCAGCTGATTTTACATTTTACTACAATAGTAATTCATACTGGCATTAATTAATGTTCATAAAAAAAGATTAAAAAATATATAGTAATTTGAACTACCTTTACACATATCAAATTTGTATTATTACCTATATATTTTATTACAAAACTACAGCCATGTTAGGGGCTTTGTGAGGCTGTACTTAGGCAGAATGATGCTTTGAGGCAAATTCTAATGTCAGCATGTTCACAGTGAATGTTAAAGTCTGTACCAAAGTTCATGGCAATCTATCCAATAGTTGTTGAGATATTTCAGACTGGACCAAAATGGTACTAGTATTACTATTATTATCATTATTATTTATACTATTATTATTTTGCTATTTTTCTCTCCTGTTCCACAATAAATCTCTAATATGCTGAAAAATAAGACCAGTTGTTACAATGAAATGAAGTAAACAGCTGACTTCAGTAGCATTACAATAAGTTTTGTACAGTTTATCTTAACAAAAGACCATCCTATAAATAACATATATTGCAGAGGCCATTTTCAGGCTTGAAGATAGATGTATATTGTGAGTTCCTGGTTGCAGAAGTAAAACCAGCACTTTTTTCCATTCTGCATGCTCAAAACATTATGCATCACTTCGTTTAAGGGGATTTGCTGAGATTAAGGCAGACATCAGCGGAGAATAAGATGAGCATGTTTATATATTTTAGAGGCAGATGTGAAGTAAATTACATGGTTTGTGTGACGATATGCTAATTCAAATTATCCTCTGCCTGCCTGCTGTGAGGAGTACAATCATATTCGACACGCATGTGAATGAATCACAGGTTGACAGACAGACACACACACAACAAACACACACACCAAACACACACACACACACCTGGCCAGCTGTACTCATACATACAGGAACGTGTTCACTGAATGCAAAAGCAAGATTAAACGACCACACCTGAATTTGTTTTTATATAACTTTTGCTGCAGCTGTGCTGTTATGTCACAACAGTAATCAGAATAACAAACAGAACTATCACACTTCACATCTCATCAACTTTTTACCAAGAGTGCTGTGCAATGTGAGTTTGAAGTTGAACTTGGTTACCTTCACACCTGGTTGATGCAGATCATAGGAACTCTGCTATGACGCTGTGTGAAGCCAGCTCCTTTTTGAATCCCTTATCAAATATATTTAAACTTAACTTTCAATATTTGTAAGTAAATAATAACTAAAAACTTCCCTCTCCTTCCTTTCTGTCACTCTTTAGCTGTCACTATCAACTAAAGGCAAGGTCATGTAACATTACCTGACACTAGGGCTGCATGATTATGGCCAAAATGATAATCAGGATTATTTTGGTCAATAGTTCCAGTCTGTGTAGCTTTAGCTGAGCATGATGGATATGTGCACTATGTATAGTCATTTATCCTCTTTGGTACCAGGTTAGGAGTCATGAAAGAACAACTATTGGTGGTTGGAGACACCCAGGTTTGACTGGAACTACGATGACCTGGTCAATCAAACTAAAACATGAAATAAACATATTGTAAATTGATGATTGATGATTGAAGGTTGACAGTTCATCTTGTCATCACAACAACTCTTATGGAAACATAAGTCATTTCTTTTATCTCTCTCTCTGCTTTTACCTCAGTATTTATCTTTATTTATTCATTTCAAAGCTCTTGTATGTTGAGCTCTCACTCTGCAGTTGGAGTATACTGTGACTGAGCTGTCACCTCTGTTCACTGCTCTTGAGATGAAAGTGACAGCTAAATGGTTGTAACGTAAATATGAATCTTGACATCACCTCTGCTTGCGTAATGGTTGTTGCCTAGTGTGTATGTGTTTATGTATGTATGCAGTGATGCCTGGAGGGGAACGTTGTGTTTGGTGTCAGTAATAAATTACTGTATCATGGCAAAGAAATTCAAGGGCATAGATGCCTTTAGGTGTGTTTCTCTTAATGTTGTAAATGTGTCTCCTTTGATTCATAGTGTTTTTTATCACGTCACCTATATGCCAGTGTCTGTCCCAACAATGACCAAACAAGTTGTTTTGTAGTTATTCTTTGATTGTATTTTAGTGTTGGTCATTTCCTGGAAAACAGAGGCTAGTTTGATGACAGCGAATCTAGTACTGAACTCATTTATGGAGTTTCCTGATTGTCTTGTGCTAAAGTAGTTTAGCATGCAGTCATTTAGTTAGGGGGGTGAGCCTGGCCAAATTTTTTTCATCTAATTGTCATTTTAAATTTTGTTTGAATTTTATTTGGCTTATTCACTGGTATGGAAGTTCAGAGATGCAATATTGAAATAAAGTCACTTAATCTGATTAAAATGTTAACAAAATTAAAGCAGTACTAATCCTTAATTCCATATTAACAAGTTAAACTGTACAAACACATTTAAGATTGTATGGCCTTATACTATTTTTCATGGTATGGTGGTAACATGAGCAAACAATTGCTTCTGCTGGAAACAAGGTTGATTAGTCTGAACAAAACAGGAAAGCTGTAAATCGAAACATTAAGCTAAAAAATGTTAAAAAGCTCAGTGGAACTGAATTAAAATTCAATTTGATGAATGATTTTGATTGAGTTAGTTTTAATATTGGCCTCCCTTGACTTCCATAGGTCTAAGGATCATTTGAGGCCCTGACTTCACTATCTTTGTTTACTCCTAAAACTTATGATATATTCCTTTATTCATGAAGAGTTTTCAGCATAAACAAACAGCCCTCTCTCATACAGCCGCTTCATGTTTCTATCTCAACCCCAGGCTTGTTTGGTGTTCCTCTCACTCACCGTCCCTCCCAGCACTCACATAAGTGCTCCCACGTCCCCCGCCGTCTGCATGCTTTTGGATTTTTCATCAGCTGGAGATGCGTTTCTCCCTATCTCCCCCACAGCGTGTACATTATTCAACACAGCAGCCCCCAAATATAACGCAGGGGGATTTGCCTCACAGATGCCCCCAATGCCCCCTAAAGCCCCTCACCTCAGACTGTTTTAAGCTCAGTTTAAATCTTTGATAGTCTGACGATCATTTTTCCTAACAAAATGGACTGGGGGAGGATGGGATTCAAAACACTGGGGGGAATGATGAAGAGAGGGGCTGTCATTAGGGAGCTTGTGGCAATCAGAGGAGGGAGGAGCTCTCTGTCATTTTGACACGCATTTTGGGAAAATCTCTGTGGGACGCCTGCTTTGATCACTATCATTTCCCCAGTGTGTACCATATGAGCGTGTATGTGTGGTTGTGCCCTGTGCTGGCAGGCAGTGGTTAGTCAATGTGTGTGTTTATGCAAATGTACTTTTGTCCTCTGAGTTTTTAAGCAACTGTCAAGGTGTTTACTTGTGCTTCATTTTCCAGACACGGGTGAGTGTTTGTTTGAGCCCATGTGGACGCCTTGCCACCCCACCTCCATACTGTTTGCTGTTTATTTATAACCAGGCAGCATCAGTAACAGCAGGTTGTGAGCCCAGAGTGGGTGTTGGGGGGCTGACTATCATGTCAGCGATGGGTCTGGTTTAATGATAAGCCTACATTGCCTTGACTATGGGATCAGCGCAGATGTGTATTGAAATTCCTATTTACAGACTGTAATCTTGGGGTTGAAGGAGACTGAAGGAGAGTGAAGGGGAGCAGGCGGAGGCGGTGGATAAAAAGAGATGAGAGGAAGAATGAAGATGACTCTGCAGGCCTAAGGTTTTCAGACTTTTTTCCTAGTAGGAAATAAGTATGAAATACAGTATGTATAAATCTGACACTGAGGTGAAACAAACGACTGCATTGTGAGGATCCTGGTATTATCAAAGCTCCTCTCATTTCAAACCCACAGTAGAATATCAATACTGCTGCTTGGTGGCCCTCTACTGCAAAATATAATACTGTAGGTGCTCCTCTCACATCGACGTCCAGGGCTCTGCGGTCAAGTTAGCAAAAATAAATAGGCTTCCGGTTAGACTTTCAAATTAAATCTGCCCTGGTTAAAGTGCTGAAACTGTCATAATTTGGTTATTTTTCAGTGCAAAACAACTACATGGTTAGCTTTAGGAAATAACAAAAGTTATGTTACATCCCTGGTGTAACTTGAGGGAGTTGCGTAACTCGCTAATGGGACATACAGAACATTACATGGGACACTAACAGAAGTCTCCCTGGTTCAGGTCCTGTGTTTGTTTGAACCACCTATCCACCACACCACCCCCATATGTGGACTTTGGAGACTTTGTACTATGTCACCTGACTTCAACAGCGGCGTGTCCAGAAACGACCCTGGAGAGATACCTACAGTGTCATATTTTGAAGCAGAGGACCGCTGATCAAGTGGCAGTATTTGGCAACTTGGGAGGGAGACCGGGTTGATCATATCAAACAGACTTAGTGGAAGGCAACCATTAATGCTCCTTGCTTCTTTGAACCAAATGTATGTCATTGGAATTTTGTGAAAGATACTATAATTGCAAATATAATAAAATCAAATACATGCATGGCTCGTTGACATCCTCTTTACTGCCGCTGAGGCTGCAGACACACCTTACCAGCTGATTTACTCGAGACAATCAAATGGGAAGTTTAACAGATCCCGATTTAAATCTGTGCAGGATTTACTGATTGGATCTACAATCTTTACCAACAGCCAGTAAGTCCTGGGTTTACTGTCAGAGTATGTTTAGGTTTGTGAAAGTTTGGTTAAAGATTTGGTCATCGTCAAATACCATGTATTAGATTTAAAGTAAAAAGAAAAGCCTCCCGCACCAGCAGAAATCGTGTTCTCATGAGTTGGGGTGCATTATCTGCCCATTTTACAGTATAGTAATACATTTTGGACGTCTCTGCAAGGTCTTGACCTCGGAAAGGATTATCTCAGTAATCCTGTTAAGTGTGTCATCTCTGTCTTTAATTCTTCAGTGAGAGCAGATTTATGACATCATTGTAATCCATCGCTTACTATGTAATCCGGTGTCGTTAGGAGTTCTAGTCTACTATGCGGTGATTCCAGACCTTTTTGGCTTGTAACCTCTTAGCATGAAGCAATGTCTACTTGTGACCCTTCACAGCAGGTTACGGAGAGAATATTGTTAGGAAGCACCCAAAAAACCATCTGAACATTTTTCTTTCATTCTGTCCACATAGTAACCCTAAGGCTGCTAGATCTATTAACGAACTATTAAAGACATGGAAGGTTGTCTAGGAAGCCCATTTAAACTGGGATTGTGGACAAAGCCATATTTTTGTATAAATGGCTGTTTTTTCTGGATATTCACTATTACTACCATTCATAATTCCCAAATCCTTTTGTTGTTTTATTAAAAAATGTTTTTGGAAAAATGTAGCTGTCGAGATCTCTGTAAATGACTGACTGATGACCTAAACTCACTCTGTTTGAAAATTGTCCTGAGATAACTTTTGTTATGAATTGGCGCTATACAAATAAAAAAAAATTAAAAAAAATTGAATTAAATAGAAAAGATGAGGGAAAAAAAAGCGTTTGTATAACAGAACAATATTTTTGTGGTGGCCCCTGTGGACAAAAACAGTAGTGTTTCCACCAGCTTGTTTCGTCTGATTCATGGAAATCCGATTGAATGGCAGTGGCACTTCATACTTTAACCCTGTCCTCATCAGAAAAACCGACGTTGTTCAAATCCTTAAAACAAATCACATTTTCCTGACAAGCAACCTATTGTGGCCATGTGGATACTTACTGCCTTCTCTCATGTGCAAAGACAGAAGGGATGATGTTGTGATGATGTGTGTGAGTAGTGACTGTTCGCTCGAAAACAATAGCAGCTGCTAAAGAGGTTAGCATAGATGCTGCTAGCATCAGTTCCATCAGAACTGAAGAGTATTTCATGAGAACAGCACTGCAAACGTATTTGTTTTCCTAACATTAACCAAACCTTATTCATAGAGGCAGCAGTAGCAGTGGTGGTTTTGGACGGCTTTGAAGAATGACGTCATCCTGCCGGTATGGATGCCAGACCAGAAAATGCTCACATGTGTTGTTTTGGACAATGACAAACACTCTGGTTTGTTGTTTGTTTGGAAGACGTGGGCCTTTTCTGGTGTGTCTCGAGAACATTTTTATTGGTCTTTGTAGTTTAACGAGAAAGTGGTGGGAGATGTACGGTCAGATAGGGAGGAAATGAGAAAAGTCACCTTATTGGAAATCATTTCTTTGCTAATTACAGTAAAGAATGGAGGCTTTTGAGGTTTGATATCATTGGTTCATGTAAGGTTTGTGCAGACTCACAAGGCTGTTTACATAATCCATAATACACTGTATGTAATGTACTCACTCCTCATAATTCCCACCACTCCTGTGATTCAAATCTGATTTCATTGTTGTGTCTGTCTGCAAGTTATTCCCTTGATGCACCAGCACACACGCACAAACAGTCTGAGCTTGCCATCCTGTGGCTAGCTCCATAATGAGAACTGACCCTGACACAGATACGCTGTCATAGCCACATATTATACACCACAGCCTGTTCTCTGTCTGTCTGTTTCTTTCCCCTCACCTCTCCTCCTCGTCTGCCCACTCTCTCATAAATGTAGCAACGAGGATTATGCAGCCGTCAGATTTCTCCAGGATGACACCCCCCCACACACACACACACACACAAACGCACACACACACCTTCCTCTTCTCAAACCTCATTTCGCCTCCTCTCATCTTCCCACCATTGTTCCTCCAATAAGCCTTGAGGTCCAGCAGAAGGGGGCTACGGGAGGTCACTGCTGACTTTATTAAAACATGGGTGTCTATTAATCTGCAGTCCAAATCACAGTGAGAAAGAGCAGGAGGAGTAGGGGGGATGGTGAGAGACAGAAGTATAATAGAGAAAGAGATGGGCGGGAGAGGAGGAGGTGGTGTTTGAAGGAGAAAGCAGAGAACAAGGAGGGTTGCAACGAATAAAGTCTGCAAGAAAAACTAAGAAAAAAAAGAGGGAAGGAGTGGAGAAGTGATATATTAAAGCCACATTGTACTTCACTGAGGTCAGGAGATGCTATTGTATGCAAATGCAGATGTGCTTTCACTTTGATTCATTCATTCTTTCCATTCTTCCTCCCCTCATTTTCATTACTTTGTGTGAATAATTTCATAATTCATCTGAACAAATTAATTGCCACTGCTTTGCCCACAATTTAATAAAAATAAAAGCATTGCTCAATTTAACTTTGTCAGCAACCAAACTAGATTTCTCTCTTAGCTAATTAGATTTATTTGATTACACATATTTATTTAGTTTGATATTTTGCAGACTGCAGGTTCATTTAAGTTTTACTTACTTTAAAGTTTAATTTTAACTCAGGAGATGAGTCCCCAAAGTCAGTGACTTCACTGTTATATGATTTTATTGTAAGAAACTGTTCATGTTCATGTTGCATCAGGATGCTAACTGGAGATCTGTCCTACTTTATAAAGAAAGGGTTCAGTAAATATGTTTTAATCTCATGGGTTTAATTTGAATTTGAAGATTCTGCAGGAAATGTTGAGTTTTATTGAAAAAATGTGAAAGTAGTTGTACTGATGGAGTTATGGCCATTGAGATGTTATTGTTGTTATTGTTATGGAATTACAAGTGAACCATTGTAATACAGTTAATTCAATGTTGCTTTTATTAGCGACCTGCCTTTATTAGCTTTTGCTGACAGCTAGCATGGCATCACCAGACTAATTCACAAGTGTGTTCGATTTTGGTTTCTAAGGAGAGTTATCAATGGGTCCTGACTAAAATTCCTCAGGATGCAGTGGGATGGATCTACAACCAATCAGAGCAACAGAGTGTGAACAGTTCCACATCAGCGGCAGCCATCTTGGTTGTTTACAAAAATGCCTCAGCAGCCTGTAAGGTCATGTTCCTCTGTAGAATCACTGTATAAAGCCTACCCCATATTACATTAACAAGATATAGGCCCGACCAGATCCAGGACTGGGGAAAACCTGTCTGGATAGGAGGGGGACCAGATGCATCTGCCAGAGCAAGTAGCACATGAGACTTGCTGGTTCCCAGGGTAGCCCACAGTGCCCCCAGCTGTTAGCTGAGACTTTTATTTTATTGGAAAGTTTTGAGAAAGTCGAGAATTTCTTTAGCACTTTTTCAAATCTCCCCTCTAAGATTCATGAATGATTTACAGGCCAGACAGAGTGGAGGTTCATAGGAGGAATCTACACTTCAAGCTCCCCTCCCTGTCTATGCCCTGTTTAAATCAGCGACAGACGGTCGGTGTCGGGCTGTCAGCTGCCATTTTGAGTGAGGGCAGGAAGGCCAATCTACCATAATGACTGTTTGATGATGAGTCTATTTAATTATCATTAGCCTGATCACACAGCCCCTGTCCCTTTATGGATCCCACTGGGGTAATAAGACTGCTTTCCCTGGGAAATGCAGGGGAGGAGAGATGGGACAGGAGAGGAAAGGACATAAAAGGAAATAAGAGAGGAGAGGACATAGGAGGAAAGAGAGGACATGAGAGGACACACTGGAAAAAGACAGGAGGGTGAAAAGAAAATGAGAGGATGTAGCTTAGAATAAAAGAAGGGCAATGAAAATGGAAAGGGCAAGAGAAGAGGACAGGAAATTTGAGAAGGTGAGAGAAAAGGAGAGAGGAGACTAGCGCAAAATAGACGAAAAGTCAAGTAAAAAAACGTCAGTGAGATGAAGAAAACAAGATGATGAAGGAGGAAGAGAGGGTGCTGGAGGAGTGAACGGGTGCAGAAATGAGTCTGATTGTAACAATTAGACTGATTAAACGAGTGGCACTCTGCAACTGTTCACCCTCGTCCCTCACCTCATTTACTCCTCTCCTCCGCTTTATGACATGCCTGGGAGGGTAAACAAAAGAGACTCCTACCAACAAGAACACACACATGCACATACTGTACTTTACGCACACACATACACACAAGTTACAAGATTCCCTCACATGTGAAGAACACCCACTTAACCTCTGAGTCTTCTGTGTATAACCCGATGTGGCCTGCAGCTAAGGAGCTTAATGATATTTTGTTTTTTACCAAGGAGGGGGGTGGCTGATATCAATGCTAATGCCAATGCTAATGCTAAGCTAAGAGCTAGAGGAGTAAGAACATAGCTTTAGTAAAGAAGCAGGCTATTCTTTCAGTTGTCCATACTTATATACAATGATGGGACTGTCCAAGAAGTAACACTGTGTTTCAGGAAAGGTTCTAGCTCCGAGCAAACCGCAACGTCTTTATTGGATTCGACATAAAAAGCGGCGCAGCCTGCGTCGCGAAAGCACATCCAACAGCGGAAAGCCCTCGCTCTCACAACCCGTCAGCCTGCTGTGAGGTTTCACGTCGACTTTGAAATCAACTCAAGAAAATGGGATTGCTTTTCGTGACTGAAGGTAACTGGAACACTATCAACAAAACCCTCCAAGGCACACTAATGCAAATCCATGTGAACAGGTGCAGGTAGAAGACAAAAAGAAGCTTGCCATGAGGCCCAGAGCTGGCAGCCTGTCGCAAACATTTCCTGCTACAAGCTGCTGCAGTCTTTTTCTATTACAGTTATACTTTACCTGTACAGCACACCCAGTTCACAGCACATATATGAGGCCCTACTAGGATAGAATGTACTTGCAACAATAGCTGGGTTTGTACAGAACATAATAACCCATTAATGATTATAGCCTAATGCGTCATGAGCACTGTTCAAACATAGGAGACAAATCTGTTCACAATGGATTTCCTGCCCTTCTACTATAGTGGCTATTAGTCAAGTAAACATTTAAATAAACTCTTTTTATTGGGATGGATTACATAATATTCTGTATGTACACAATCACTTTTCAGGAAAGTCACAAACAAAGCGTGCACACGTAAATTGAAATGAAAGGAAACTCGTTGCACCACAAGCTTCCTCAACAGGTTCAGTCAGGTTTCCATTCTAATGTAGGCCACAGTTGAACAGAAAAACAAGAAACTATAAATTACATTTGATTACACCATAGATGGTGATGATAATATGGTTTGATCTTCACATAAAAAGAAACAGTGACCATCCTCTTTGACTGCGTTTGAGCACCACGCATCATTGATAAATACAGAATCTGCCTCCTCTATGCCCTCTGTTGGCTTGAAACACAGTCCACCCACCGAGTGCTGATTCGCGATGTATGTTGAGCAGGTCTCTGTAAAGATCTCTGATATAATATAATATTAGTAGTTGAAAGCATGAAGATTATTGTGTTTTGTTTTTACAAATACATCAACTTTTCCACTTGGGCCAGGCATACATATGTATTTTCAATGTTTCAGTTTTTTCCAGCGTTTCCACTCAAGGTTAGGGTTACCGGGACAGTGTTCTTCCAAAAGTTAGTTACCCCATTTGGTGTTTTGATGATGTCTCTCATAAAAAATTGTACTGGGATCTCGAGTTACTTTAATTGACTGCCTTTCTGCGCGCCACTCTGCCGCAGATTATGAAAAATAATAATTAGGGAAAACGGCATAAACAATGATATTATATATTTTAGTTTATGTTGTATTTTTTATACTGTTGGGGCAGCTCTGGTCCATAGCCTGCCTTTGCTGCATAAGACTGAGGTAATTTCCTTTTTAATCTCCCCATTACTCTCCTATGTATAGTCCAATAATAAGTATTTAGTGGACCCACTGGCCTACTGTGGAGGAGTTAAGGGTGGAGGCAGTTTTGATTTATAATGGCAGACGCTAAATATAATTATAGGAAGGAACATGAAGGCAAATGAGTGTTTGTGAAGTTCTCTGTGAGAAAAGAGCAGATTGAAGAGTTCTTTAATGTCTTCCCTGTGCTAGCCAGACAGAACAAGTCAGATGTGAGGGTGTGGGAAACACCTGCCCACCACTGTCGTCCTGATTAGAGCTGAACAAACAGCCTGTTAGTTAGAACTATAAGTGCCTCTCTTTTCCTGCTCTGTTGTCTCTGTCCTCTTATAGACTTAATGCATGCAGGTGGATGCACTGCCGCAGGTTTCCCTCCCGTACACGAGCCAGGGTTTTGTGCCCACTCGTTGCCATTGATTCCCAGTAATCCACTAACAACTGTTTACTGTAGCGGAGCGCTGGAGGCTTTACACTGTGTCAGCCCACGCCTGGATGTGCTGCACTGCACACAGGACCATCTATCTTACCTCTAATACAGGAAGTCAGCCAGAGCAGCAGTTTTGTTGTTTACACACTATTAAAAAAATGAACCCAGAGAAATATTGTACACAGTCTATTATCATTTATATTGTGAGGCTTGCAGGCTTGTGGGTGTTAAAATGGCTTTTGTGACTGTGTGATTGCCTGTGTGTGTGTGTGTGTGGTCCAATGTCACAATATGATGACTTGTTCCCATTCCTTGTGCCTCCAAGGACACTGGGTTGAACAGTTTGTCTCCTGTCTTCATAAAGCAACAGGCAGGAGAACAATGCGTTACAGTATGTAATGGCCATGGACTAACAGCATATGCAATTTTTGTATAGCCCAGTATAGTCGAAACCCAGAGTCTTTCCTCCTCAGAAGGTAGAAAGTAAAATACACAATCGGGAGAAAATGAACAGAAAGTTCATTTAAAGTTCATTAACATATTAATGATTAATAATATACAATAAGATATTTATCCAAGTCTCATAAAGTAGGTAAATGAAAAAGCTGGTCAGTAGTTTTGCACGTATTTAGTCATTTGTAGACTTTTTTACTTTCTCAGTATTCAACCTAGGCTATTAATCAAGTGCTTTAAGTTGGCTAAACAGAAACACAAAAATGTTTATTATGCTTTAGTTTCTGAGAATTAATAAAAGTTATTGTCATGGAGTGTGTTTCCACTTGGGATGAGCGCGTACACCACTATCTGTTCAACCAACTATATTACCTGTATTTGTACCCATATGCTGAATGGGTAGTGCTTAAACCGGGAGTGGGTGGAACTAATTGGAATTTGGTTTATTTAAGTCTGGAACTGATATGGGTAGAAGTTGCTATACTTATTAGAAAACTATTTACAGAACATTCTCAGAATTGAGCTTTAGAACAATGTTTCTGATCACAAGAGTAAGAGAACTATTTACAGTTTACAATACATATATAATTACTACTATACTTGATCTTGTGAAAAGTACATTATCTGTACCAGATACTTAGTTTTTACTCACAAGCTTTTTTGTGCATTGCTGAGGTAGAAAGGTTGGTGTATTGGTAAAAAAAACAATGCAATGGAAACAGCAAATAAATCACGACCTATGCAATATCTCCATCGTGTTTTCTGCATTGTTTTCCGTTGTTTTGTTTGACTGGCACCTTCTTAATGTAACTTAATGTTATCTGACTGGAGAGCTAGCACCAACTGTTTACCTCCAGCTGCATAACAGTAGTGGACCAAAACGCACATTATTCTCATTTTCCTTTATTGGTTGCAGTTCAAATTTGTGCTACAGTTGGATGGATGCATTACTAGCGGACATTTTGTGACTTTGCAGATACATTGAATGATGAATTCAATTCAATTCAATTCAATTCAATTTTATTTGTATAGCGCCAATTCATAATAGAAGTTATCTCAGGACCACAAAATAGAGCAGTTAGACCGGGGGAACTCCTTTAACATTTACAGAGACCCACAGTACCACCATTGAGCAAGCCTGAACCAGTTGGGGGGGGGGAGGAGAGGAGAGAGAGGAGAGAGAGAGAGAGAGAGACAGAGAGAGAGAGAGAGAGACAGAGAAGACAGAAGAGATGTACAGCAACAACAGTAGCATGATGAATGATGAAAACAGTAGTGACCGCTGTTTTTATTACTAGTATATAAATGTCATTTTTAGGAGACTTTTGTAGCAGCTAGTGTTGTTATTTGACTGCCACACCAGGACTTTCTCTTATTTGTGTTTTTGGACAAGCCTACAATGCAAAAGACATATTTTTGTCAAGAACTAAGCTTTAAACACTTTGTCAAGAAGTAAAGGTCAAGAACTCACCCGCCCTCGTGTTGTTCTGATGAAGTGATTTCCTTTGTTTCCCAGAATACTTTTTGACAGCACTCAGAAAAGTGAATTAAAGGTGTTCAGGCATAGCTAACTAGCCAAGTGCTTCATGAATATCAGAGTATGTCTCCCATCACGGATAAAACTTAGACAAAATCCAACTTTAACATGGCTATTATTAATGTTAAATATTAATATTTTTTGACTGTGCTCAAGTGTCCTGGTTTACATATTTCAACATATACGGTGCTGTATTAACTCCAGGATGTAAGAAAAGTGATGCAGCCTTTTTCTGAAGGTGAAAAACACACTTTGGCTTGTGCTGTTGTGTGGGTGTAAGTATTAGCGCTTTGTTCCAGTGCGGAGGTCTGGTTCTGGGTTTGATGTTAGGTTGCTGGGGAGTATGGATACTGCCGTGTCTTGGAATCTGTTACCCATGATTCCCTCTTGACCATGGAAGAGGCGCCGGAAAGCAAAATATCTCTATGAAATCCAGATCAGAGGTCTGCAAACCAGCGCTTCCAGGCTATGGAACAAGATTCTTACACAATTGAATCCAGACGCAGTCTTTAGCAAACAATAAATAGAACTATTTCAACAAACATCTTTGATCTGCAGCTCTATACCGGCATGTTTAAAGTATTTCAAATTACATTGTAAAAAATACCAGTTTTAAGAAGATGTTGACTCTTCCATGCAAGCCATCCATCATCCATACCTTCTTATCCTGTTCAGATTTGTGGGAGGCTTACACCATGCTATGCCATGAAAAACTGCAATTAGTTTTAGTGATGTTTTTCACATCCCACAATATTGCATGAAGTCATCATTCAGGTATAACAGTAACGCCGCCTGCAGCTCATTTAACCAGCACATTGTGGCTGTTTCAGCTTACACGCTTCCTCCCTGCAATATTGTAGACCAATCCAAAGCTTTTATGTGAAACCAAAGTTTTGAATTAGAAAGAAGTTTACAGCAGTGGTTCCAAACCTTTCTCCTTGAGGAAGCCCTTTTCTATCATTGAGTAAACTGACAACTGCTGACTAAGTGACATATTCTATGAATATTTTATATTACATTCAGTTCATAACAATAACTGATAAACTGTAAAATTAACCCAGATAGTGAACACAATAACTGCAGCAAGTTTGTGTAAAATAAGGGATTTAGTTCAATTTTGAGCAGATCATTTCCTGTGAATATTGCATCAGAGATGAATTTTCCTGATATTCTTCAGTAACTTTTCATACAAATTCCTGTTTGTATTATCTGTAACTATTATAAATACTTAATGGACCTCTCTAACTGCGTACTTTTCCAATGTAGGAAGAGGCTGTTTAGCAGAGAGTGAAAGCTTTGAGATTTTTTAAATTAATTAAATAATAATCTTAACTTTAATTTATGTCAAACCCATTGGTTTGTGGAGTGCCATTTTAAAGCCTCGAGTTTGGCATTATGGTCGTTGCCATGACAGTTCGTGGAGCCAGCAGAGGTAACATACTTCCCCTTAAGACTTCATGCGCTCGGTTTTTATTGCAGCCAATGGAGCTGCCCCCTGCTGGCCATTACATACAATGCAGGTTTTAGACACTCGGCTTCACTTCACAGACTGGAAGCTCCGTCTCTGACTCTATATACTGTCAATGAGGTTGACACAGAAGAAGGGACGAATACAAACAGCCAAAGTTAGAAGAACACCTTTGTCTAAAATATTAATGAATGCTGGAGCACTTTTAATTGAAACTAAGGGACCAAAACCATACTGCTCCCACCCAAGAGTATGTGTAGTATGTACAGGGGTGTCCTCAACGTACCTGTGGCCATAAAGTGAGAATATATAGAATATGGCTTTTGTAATTCAGCTGAACTGACTATTTTTTGCAGTGTAATCTTAAATGGTTTGACTCATGGGTGCAGCTGCAGCGTGCCGATCCTTTTGATTCCTATCCATTGATTGTTCACAGACTTTTTGGACGCTGGCCTCTGAGGACAACACATGGTGTTCTGCTCTTTTTGTTGCAACTATGAACTGCATTGTTCATTAAGCCAAATTACACCCTGAACTTTTGTGGTGGAAACTTAAATTAGTCCCTGCTCAGCCATTACCTAGCCTTGATGTCATTGTGAGCGTGACACACCAACAGATTACTAATGGAGAAGCTGGAGAAAGACACAGACAAATATTCCCCCTCCCACTGGGAAACTTGCTGTGGGATAAACTAAGTGAAGCAAAGAGAGTTTCTACCTTTTGCTCACAGTGGGACTCACACCCGTCTGCTGTAATGTCTCTCCTGCTTTCATGAAGCAGCACGCCACTGCCGCTATCTTATTATTCCATCTGTCAGAGAGGAGGAAAAAATAGAGAAATAGAAGAGAGGGATAGAGGAGAGACAGGGCGGTGTTATCAAACTCAAGGATGAAGGGTCAATAAAAACAGATGGCGCAGAAAAGCCACTTCGAAAAGCTCTGAGCAAACAATGCGAGATTCCATTTCAGAGAGCAGAGAGGTCAGTTTTACCTCCCGCCCCCTCCCTGTCGCTGTCTCCTCTCCCCCGTGTGTTTTCAAGTGTTCTTTCCTTCCCCGTCCGCTCATACTTACCTACTGCGACCCATGTTGACAAAGCAGATACATGAGTGCAACTGCCAAATGATAGCTGTCGTTGCCTGCAAATCACATTGATGAAACGATAAAGGCCTCTTTTTTAACTTATTGTACTGTGGTACAAATCGTTATAATGGCTGTTTGTTTAGTCAGGCACGAAGCTTTAACAATCCTGGACTCTGTTTGTTCCCTCTCTTCTATCTGCAGCACAAACTGGACCCATAACAACTTTTCATTATTCAGACAGCCGGCACACGACGATGACTTTACAGTTTAAAAAAGAATGGGACTCTATGTGTGCTTGTACTTCTGTGCAAATGAAAGGTCTATTTGCTGTATGCACCTTTAAATGACCACAGACTATAGCTCTTAAAGTAAGAAATGAGCAGAGGTTAGAGAGGTTTCAGTGTCCTTATTAGGCCCATTCCCTTTAGTTATCTGAGTTATAGCCTTAGAGTGCAGCGCTTGCCTGTATTTTATGGGTTATCAGTTCAGCATGCTAACAGTCAGAGATCTGACACACCGTTCCAAGAAACATGAATATCAACACAGCGTTCTTGCCAGCAGCAGCAGTTTGTAGGAGCCCCAGCAGCAGCAGCATGCCAGGAAGCCCACACACACTTTATCAGGGTAGTTTATAGCTGAGCGGATACAGCAGAGCTGCCGGTGCTGCTGCAGCTTCGGAGCCAGTTATACTAATGAAACAGAAATGTGATGGCAACATGACATGAAAGGACATAACATACAGTCATGTAAAGCATCAGTGTTCTGTACGCTGTGTGGTGATGCAATTTCATTTGAGCCAGTAACAAAAGGGTATGAACACACAGTCTGTGTATCATCAAATAAAATCCAAAATCTTGAATATGAGCTTGAACATCAACATAAGTTTTTTATTTTTTTGGGGGGGCGGGGTTGTCAATAAGTATTTTGGGGGTAGTAACTCACCTGGCAGAGCTGGAGCTCCATGTACTAAGGTGGAGTCCTTGCTACAGTGGACATGGATTCGATTTTGACCTGTGGCCCTTTGCTGCATGTCATCCCCTCTCTCTCTCGCTCTCTCTCTCTCTCTCTCTCTCTCCCCTTTCCTGTACAGCTGACGATTTAAGTCAATACCCCCCCAAAAAAAAAATCCTGGAAAATAAAAAACTTGGCTCAGTTTGCAACACTCAGTTGAATTGACTGTGTGCATACACTGGGACAGGAATGGCTTTAGAACTGAGCTGGGAATCCTCTGGTTTTTTAAATTTCTTTAGTATCAAAGTCATTCAGTGACAGCTGTCCGACATCCAATAGTTAATTCTGCACTTAATTTTCCAAAATGTAGATATAAAGTGGGGCCATGTTGCTGCCCAAAGTCTAACTCGCAGTATCCAGTACAAAAAATAAACCGTTAATAGTTTATTAATAATAGTTATTCGAGAAATAATGTTGTTAAATTAATGTTAGTTTTTTTCATTTTCCATTTTTGGATTGTATATTGAATATGAAAAGAACAAAGGATACACGGATTAAGCACACTGGAATCGCACATAAAAGGTAAAGATTTAAGCATACATTAACTACAAATGCCAATGAATGTATGAGCTTTTATGGACAGTAACAGCTCAAATACATATGTTATTTGTGATTAGTCATCTGTTTTTCGGTTTATCAGTGCCAGAAATGTAAGAATTTTAGTTTAGGTTGTCTTTACTTTTCTCCTCTGTTCAATCTACAGTGCCTCTTATGACCAGATTATTTACGTACAGCTAAAGCTTTACATCACAGACTAAAATCACAAGAATAACGCACCTGTCGTTTCCATGGTTGGATCAGTTTTATTTTATGCTGCAGAAGTGTGAGGTTTTAAGGATGCCCCTGACAGTAGAGTCAAGCCATCAGGTGATTTCTTGTGGAGCGTAAATATATTACTAAGTGGGATATTGAAGAGGACGTGGGATTGGAGTCATATCTTGTAAAGCAGAGATGTGAAATAGTTTGGTTGCTTTGTTCAGTTGCCCGAGTAAAGGCTGTTGTCCTCGGTCACCAGATGTTTCTGCAATACTCCTAGTCTTGTTATGTGATAACTAAATGTCCTCATACTTGTCAGTAGGAAGACCTTTTTACGTATTCTTCCTGCTATATAGTCTGCAATATATATCCATACGAATCATAACTCCTTTTGCATTCAGTAAATGTGGCCATGGTGTCTGTTAGTTCAACATAGGTCAGTGTATAAATTCCCATTAGGTCTGACAAGCTCATTATAAAGTCTCACCAGTTCCTCTCACCTTTACACCCCCCCCCCCCCCCC
>NW_023339984.1:2511828-2519939 GCF_004916995.1 Morone saxatilis | reverse complement strand
GCTTTACCCCCCCCCCCCCCTTATAATAACCTCACTATAATGCAGGGTTCCGGTAATTCATCCAGGCTCCGGTCAGAGCCAACACTAAACAAACAGCCAGACTAAATACCACTTCATTGACTCTCAACATGCTCCTCTCTCCCCTTTCTGTCAGACCTGCAGCTGTGTGCTGGCTGCTCGGGCGGCTGGCTTTTGTCTGACTCTAGTTACAGAGCAAAGAGAGCTGCAGTGGGATGAAAACCTCCGAGCAGGTTCTCATTCCAACACAGGGAACACAGGGAAACAAAGTGGAGTGTTTTAATAAAGTGTTGAGACTACCAGATCAGAGTGTGAGCACATGTGTAGGCTTGTGCACATGCATGTATTTTGTGCACGTGTACTTTCCCCAAGCCTGTTCCGCAAAAGTTGGGCTCCTTGTGGACAAAAACTGGAAAGTTACATTAAGATCTCTGTGATCCTCTTGGGAATTAAGTAAAGTACGTATTTCTACCCAGGAAGATATCACTCTTTCCCCAACAAAACTGGGATTACTCACTATAAATCAATTATCCGGTGAGGTCATTACTGCATTCTGAGGTTTGAGTCTCAGGCACATTGTTCTTGGACTTTTACTTGAAGAATTAATGCTAAATCATCTGCACTTGATACTATATTTGTTGAATGCTCTCTGTACTCGATAGCGATTTGAGGATAGCGGCATTCATGGCTGATTGTTGAATGACCTGCATAATTATTAATTACCCTATTTTACACTATTTTATGCCATGAAGCTGAACAATGAGCTGCCATTTAAGCTTGAAAAATAATTAGAAAAAAACGCTGCATTGGGGAAATTGAGTTGAGAATGCAACCACAATAAAAAGATTTTAAGTTCAAGCTTTTAATATTAGGATACAAAAGTTGTGCAAAGAAATTTGTTGATTACACCTGTGTTTCAATATGGTCTTATGTTCACTCCTATGTTCCCAGTTTCCTATGTTACCTAGAAGTAGGGTTACACAAAGAGATGCACACATGCTAATAAGACATACAGCTTATATGAAATCATCTCCTGGTTTTGCTTTCTCTAGCTTTCTATTCCCTTAGCACTGTAAAAATAGCCTTGGTCAGTAGTGCAAATACGCAAGTCAGAGTTCACCAAAGTTTAACTCTATGCCAAAGCGGATTCAGTTCAAGCCCATGAACGAATCTGATCAATGGAATTCCATAGAATGAAGGGATTTTGGCACAAAAGTGCTTTGAGCTAAATGCTAACATTAAGGCATCAAAGTCATTAGGATACCTTTAGCAAATTTTGTGCCAATCCATCTAGTATTCATCAGATAGTTTGACCTGCTGGTGGTGCTTTATGGAAAGTCTGAAGATCACCAAAGCCATTGGAATAAAAAAATAAAAGGGATGATTTATGGCTGGAAAAACCTGTGATTGCTCCCAGAATCGAAGCTTACATCTTGATCTAAACAGAAGTGTTTGACATGTGTTCCTGTCTGTTTGGCTCATGTAGCAGGCATTTCATCATCGCTCAGTTTGGTAGCTGCAGGGTATTTTTTGTGGCAGAGACTGACTGCTCGAATCGAGTCAACGAGAGAAGAGTGCAGCAGAAATAATAGTCGTATTAGTCATCCTGCTCTTGTTCTGTACAGTAATAAGGAGCTCTATTTTTAAGACACATCATAAGGTTTGACGGGTGGAATACCCTCTTATTATGTCTTTACACTCGAAGGTCACATTATATCTCCTCACAGGTGCCAGCCTGTCAGTGGGAGACGTCGAATAGTTTTTCTATTAAAGTGATGGTTTTCTAAATGCTTGGTCAGTTCCATTCCTACTCCTGGGGACTTAGCTTCTTCCCTCCTGCCTCTGTGCTCTGAAATCTCCAACCCCCATAATTTTTTTTCATCTCTCAGCCTCTTCTTCTGTCACTTTGGTCTTATGGGTGGGTAGGTCTTATCCCTACCCACCCATCCTCTCCTGACTGATCCACCCATTGAGCCATTTGTGGTCGAAAATGAAATATCTCCTCTTCCCTGTCAGTGCCCATTCAGATTTCCCTGTAATTAGAGTGCAGCAGTCTTTAAATTGTATTGTGTACCAGTAAGTGTATTAAAGTAGGACCAGATCAAAATGCTGCTCATACCGGTTTGCTGTGGATTGATGCCCTGTCTGCACTAATTAGCAATGTCACTGACAGGATATGAGAGAAGAAATACTTCCATTAAAGTCATTTGATATGGTGTAGCTTAGACCTGGAGGACGATAATAATGCCACTTATTTTTAATGTGAGAATTGTCTTCAATTGGGTCAAATTTCCCTGGCATTCAAAGAGTGGTCGGCCTCATTTGCTCTTGTTTCAAGAAGTGAAACTGTGACTATGTCTGCACTAGATCTGAAAATGACAACACTGACATTTTAAAGTTGTTGTTAGCAAGCAGCTGCCTATTTACACATCCAGCAGACACTGAGCAACATTAGTATTCCTTAGAAGTCATGCAGGACTGTGACACTAGAATCTAGGGTTTGTGTCCAGACTGCTGTTTGTGGTTAGGTTTAGGCAACTAAAGCACTGTGGTTAAGTTTTTGGAAAGATTTTGGCCAATAATAAGAAGCTTGGAATTCCAATGTGATATTTTATTTCACAATGGAGTTATATCCACACACTCTTTAACATCCCTTTATTCTTGTACATGTGTTTTTTTGTTTTGTTTTTTTACAAACTCTTTGGAATTAAAGATTGAATAGTTTTGAAAAGAAAGTTGGCTACATAACACTTGTGCCAGCTGGGATGTCAAATATGTGATACTCACTCAGTGTCTCCGAGCCTTACTCTTCCCACACACACACACTTTAATAATAATTCCAAACTGAGGATGTACTGAAGGTAGAGAAGATATGCAGTGGAAGAAGTTGCACTATATTACCTTACTTGAATGTCTGCTTCTTCTCTTCTATGTTAAATCTACTTTAAGGTATGTCAGCCTCTCAGGTTTACTCACTTTTTCCTCTCGCTTATTCACAAAACCCATCCCATTCCATCCCATTTCAGCCCGTTCAGGATATTAAAAATAGCTGTTGAAGGTGAAGTGAAAATATGTGGAGCATTTTACAGAAGTTGGGAAAAAAGTGGAGTATTGGATCCCTTCATCCACTCTTTAATTTCAGTAAAACGTCTCCCTCTTGAGGAAAAAACAATTGAGCTCTTTGAAGCGATATGGGCTCTAAGTTGCAGAAAGTCCCCTTAATTGAAAATCATTGTAAGAGAAATAGAAAAGCGTATGCATGCAGTCTGATGGGCTGCCACTGTGCATCTTGCTATTCGACAGTCATGGCGGAAAAAGCAATTGCTGCCTGTATTAGGTTCATCTCTCTGTTTTCAGCACATTCATTACTCTCTTCTTCTACTATTGATTAATGCCAGCCGTCAAGCGTGCTGTCTTTGCTTTCAGTGAGTTTGCTAAAATCAGAGATGATATTAATGGCCCCAAAAACCTAAAAATGAGCAATAGAGTCCAACACAACAGCTATAGCTACCGTTTTCTTTCACTCATATTTGTGTTAAATCTAATTACCACAAACTAACTGATGCAAAGCAATTCTGGGGCAAGAGTGGTATCCCCATTCACCAGTGTTAATTGGTTTTAGGGGCTCTGGGCAAAATATAATGATTTGCTATTTGTAGTATGTAGTGTGGACATGATGGGTACTTAAAGACCCTGAATACATGGTTTTAATCTCAATTTAAATCAAGTTGATAACATTAAATATTTAAGCAAAAATACATTATAGCTTGGGGAAAAAAATTAATTTAACTCACTTATTAAGAGTTCAAAAATTGACTAATGTGCCTCATTTGATGGACAGCAGTTAATCAATCCCTACTGTAAATCAGATTTGGAATCAAAGGTTGCTGAATCATGATCACATGGTTTTAGATGCTCAATAATGGTTAAACCTGGACAGGACATACATAGAATGACAGCATAAAATAGCAAGAGTAAATAGAGAGGAAGGGAATGAGAGAAAGAATATGGAAATACATTTTGAGGAGATGGTAGTAAAATAAGAAATTAAATAAAAGAGAAAAAAAGTAGAATCCGATCCCTGGGAGGGAAATGAAGTGTAAGCGCACCACTTGTCAACCTCCACTCCATAATCCACAATTCCACTTGTATGTCAGCTGCCTACAGAGGACGAAAAAACCAGATTCACATCACATAAAATCCCTTCATACTGCTGAGAAATCTTTTTTTTCCTTATTAAAAAACCCACCTCTTGTCAAATTTCCCAAAACACTGTCAGCCAGCCAATTAAATACTCCATATCTGTTCAAATCAATTATCTCCACCACGCAAGTGCCCTGCAACACTGTTGTGAAATGATTGAGCTAATGGGTTTTTGTTCCCACGCAGACGGTATCAAACCACTCCGCGGCAATTAAGATTATTATCCACCCTCGTGTTTTTGTTTAAGCCCATTTCAGGTCCATTTTGCTAACTCGCAGGTTCAGCTGTGATTGAATTTAAAGCTATAGGAGCACATTGTGTACTTTCAACCTTGTTAAAGCACATCAGGTGACCACAAATGCACTTGAGTCTCTGAGAGCCGTGGTCATTTCATCCTGAGGGCTCTCTATGGCTCAGATAATTGACCTTATGGTGGAAAATAGCAATTAGTGCCTCAAGTAGCTAAGATATAGTCGAGGTTATTGTAAAATGACTTGCTGACTGTCAGCCTCATACTGCAGAATCATTGGAACAAAGAGAAAAACTTCAGTGTAGCCAGTGTTTAGAAAAAAACATGAACCTACTTACTGTTTCCTTTAGCTGACAGCTCTATGTAAGGACAGTTGTTTACTATAAAACATTCATTACATCAAAACATGTATGAGAGCAATGATGCAACAAATGATAAATGTTAATAGCAATACAATGCAAATATGGATCATTTGGAGTACCTGCCTCCCCAGCGGGGAATGTTACAGTTTTGCTGTATTTTTGCCTCCTGTTGACCAGTCCTATCTCTGTGGAGCATGGTGTCATTGCTGACACAGAGACAATAACATTAATATCTTTCTGAACAGTTGATGCTGCATTTTTAGTTCAAAGGAAAAAAAAGTTTTAGCAATTTTATATCATTCATGCTCTAGTTTTTGATAAAACATGTCTGATCATATCATAAAGATGGCACAGAGTTAATTTGAACTATTACTGCTTAGTGCTGTGCAAATGTCTGACTAATATGTAAAATTTTAACACTAAGATTGCAGTATAAAGTACCTTCATCAGTAACTGGCAGGGCTGCCCCCGATAGTCGGCTTAACCGTTTGTTGCTGAGAAGAGTTTTAGTCGATGCAATTTCCATTTGTTGGATAGTCGCAGAAAAACAAAAACTGAGTAAGAAGAGCAACTTTGGAGTGAGTTAATTAGTAAGTAACTATTAACGTTCTACATCATCAAGTCCACCAGGATTTATTTTAGTGAAGTTGGAAGTTATTTATTCCTTGTTTTGAACAATGAGACTGTGTGATGTAACACTTTGTTGAGCTCATTGACAGTATATATAATGGACAGAGCTTCCAGGTTTGAAAAACGAATCCTAGGCCGAAGTGTCTTAAAACCTGCATTCTATGTAAAGGCCAGCAGGGGGAGCTCAATTGGCTGCAATAACACAGCGATCCCGACTTATGGGCTCACTTAACAGTTTCCTAATGAGTCTATGGTCTCAGTCGCTAGTTTCACATCTTCTTCCATACATTATGATGTTCATTCAGTAAATGATGGTTCAATTTAGAGTAAAATAGACGATAAAGTCGTGTATGCTTTAGGGCGTGGCTACCTTGTGATTGACAGGTTGCTCTCAGTGACTCGGTCTAGCTCAACACATAAAACTCAGATCAAACTGTCAAACTAGGCAGCGCTGATCAAATACGAAGCTAGATTCTGTTACTGCGTTGCCTATTTCTCACTAAAGCTAAAACGTTGAATTAGAGGCTTTAAAACGGCACTCCACAAATCAATGGGTGACGTCATAATAGGTTCACACTAAATGTTCAGTCTCCTTGCTGGTTGTTCTGACACATTCAGAATCATTACCACTTTTTCCATTACTAAGGAACTTGATGTAGCCTTGAACTTGGGGGCATGGGGACAAGGACGCATCAGAGATTATATATATATTTTCTCTAGATAGAATTTCCTTGCTTTGCTGGAAAAACCTAAAGAACGGCTGTGGTAGAAAACAGCACAGTATAATTGTGTGTGTATATATAATTTTCTAACTCAATAAAATGTATCTGCCGTTGAATTATTCTAAAAAACACATTTTCTTGACATTCACCCTCGTTTAGTTGTGCAAATAATGACTGTTGTGTCTCAGATGCAAGGTGCAGGTGGCAGATCACAAAAAATTGTAATTGTCACAGGGGCAGAAAGACCTATTTTAAGTTGTAGGTACAAGAACTTGTTGTAATAAGTCAAAGCCACAGATTACACTGTGATGTGTTAGGGTTGACTGTACATGTATCTGGCCCTGCTTTCATCCCTCTGGGTTTCTATTGCTTGTGTGTGCGTGTGTGTGTGTGTGCGTGTGTCCAGCAGCAGGGATATGTATGCCAGTCAGAGAGATGCTCCCTGTCACTGGTGATAAGTGGTAATTGAATTTTGCCAGGCGGAGCTGACAGAGCAGGGTTGGCAGACCAGTGTGTGTTGCATGAGAGGGTCTTGGCAGCGTAATGCTTTTAATTGTGTCAGTCAGGGGGCAGCATGGAGGTCCATCAACTGTAAGCTTTCATTCTTTGTCTCTCTGCTGTCTCTCAGTCATTCCTCTTTCTTTCTCTCTGAATCCCTTTTTTTACTTTGCTGGCATTAAACAAGTACAGCATCCCTAAAGCAGCACTCAAACATGCAGCAACTGCACTAATTAATATTTCTCTGTAAACAATGGATCAAATAACTATGTGTAATGTGAATAGTAGCATTTCTAGTGACCAGCTCACAGAATTATCACCCACATGCTGTTCCATAGCTCTTTGTCTTGGTTTTCCTGCAACTCCGCTAATTTTCAGCAAAAAAGCTCTGATAAACCCCATGTGCACTACCTGCTCAGCACCTCACAACACACCGACACAGTTAGAGACTGACTGGTGAACATGGTGGAGTATTTAGTAGCTATACAGACAGATCTTTTTCTCAGCAGTTGGTGCTAAAAGCAGAGTTAATGTTGGACTTAGATTCATCAGTTGGCCACAAACATAACTTCTAATGTTGCTCTGTGTCTGATTCATGTGTAAGTACATCAGGGGTTCACAAACTTTTTCCACTTAAGACCCAAAAGAGAAATTTGGTGTCTCCCCTAGGATCCAAACTTATGAGGCTTTCACACCACTGTGCGGTAACCTCACTGCCTCCAGCCATCTTAATGAAGGGAAGGAAGCAGCAGCCACTTTAAAAGAGCTTTGCTCCGCCAGCACACAGCATCTGAGCTGAACAGACCAATGTAGCAAAAGTTGTAGTTACTGGATGTAACTCCAGTTCTCTGAGTACACTCGTCGCCTTCTACATTCTATCTTCCGTTTCAATTAGGAAAATTAATTCACATATCATAGTATTGCCATATCGCCAATTGGGGACCCAATAAAATCCAGTAACCTTATCTTTGATCCATTTTGGTTCCGGACCCTAAGTTTGGGAGATGCTGAAATAGACAATTATTTGCTAATAACTTTATAAGCTGGTGTGGTATTTTAACAAACTAAAACATGTCAATTTTTATATTTTAAAAACAACAAGTATGGTTGTTTTTTTTGCAAGCATACGCACTGTTTATATTTAAACTATACTTGTTGTTTTTTAAATTCTTTAAATTATTATTTCTTTATTATTATAACAATTATTACATTTGTCTTTCATATTTTTTAAGCATTTTTAGTTTTAAATTACTTTTTAATTTGAAATTACATTTTTTAAAGTTTTGAAGTTTGAAGTTTTGATATGTGAATTTGTGAAAAAAAATTAAAACAGTAGTTCAGTGTGTAGGGACTTGGCTTGGGAACCGGCGGGTCGCCGGTTCAAATCCAACAGACCACAATATGTAGTGTGGACTGGTAGCTGGAGAG
>NW_023339984.1:2507000-2511687 GCF_004916995.1 Morone saxatilis | reverse complement strand
TGTGCATTTGAGCCTGTGTGTGTGGAAGAATTAAAAAAAAGAGTGAAACAAAGAATTTCCCCAATAGGGGATTAATAAAGTATATATCTTCTTCTTCTTCTTCTTCTTAAACTTTAAAACATGTATCATATGATGCAAAGTTAAAATTTGTTAGTATGCATGATAACATTTTAAAGTTTTGAAACCTCATTAACACACCATGTTTGTGTCTCCTAACAGAAACATTAATACTGTATACTGGCAGTACAGCTGTATAATGTAGTGTAGCCTGTGTATAAATTGCTATACTACACATTTGCAATATAAAGTATATACAGTATGCAGTAACCAAGGACGATTGTTGGGGTGTTCTGGTGTAACAAAGTAAAGCTGAAGGTGAAGTGCTGCAACCTTAAGCAGTGTTGTCTCCCCTCCATTGAATCATTCCTCCTGATTCTTTCATCATCTCTCTCCGCGTGTTTGCTCTTTCTGTCTTTTTCTATTTCTGTCTTGATCAAGTCTGTAACAGGCTAGGGGTTAGTGTATTTTTTCACATACTGTCTGCCAGTCACTACCCACGGTAGTCCCGCTCTCCTTTCATTGAAGTGAATCTTTGCTGCTGCCAGGTTGCGAGGCCAGAGCAGCTCTCTCTCTTTCCCTCTCTGTCTCTCTATTATCCAGACATACACAAGTCTATTTGAGCTTAATTTAAATTATTATTAGTAATTGATCACCACTGATTATCAGAATAAGCATGATTGAACAGGATAACCTCCCAAAAAAAGCAAAACAATTTTGAACACATTTAAAGGATATTTTCACCTTCTCTTTGCTATTTTGAATTAATATTTCAATTTTACACCGTGTATGTTATTATGTTTTCTTGGTAAGAAGAATTTTTAAGTAAACCCTGTGGAAGTGTCGTGCTTTGATTTGTCTGTCAGCTTGACTCAGCCGTGATTAACATTAATACATGTCCTACAAAGATAACCACAAAGAATCTTAAAGTTTTAATTCTGGAGATGAAACAGAAGCAGAAATTGGAAATGAGATGCCCTCTTTCAATCTTATCTCAGCTCTTGCAGTGTCCCTGAATGATTGCGGTAATGAAAAACAGGGAGTGGAATTATTTCTTGCTGCTGTATTACTTTTGCTGATGAGTTTGTGGAGTTGTTTTCAGTGTCTTTGGAAGGAGTGAATGATCCCAGAGTGGCTCAGCGGTTTAGCAATGTCACCTCACAGCAAGAAGGTTGAATCTAACTTCTGCAGGTGAGTGTGGTTGTCTATATATGTGATTGACCGACAGCTTGTCCAGACTGTAACCCTCTTGTCACCTAGAGCTTGCTGGATCCCAGCAACCATGGACGGAATAAAGCAGTTCTGAAAATCAATCAGGATCGAGGGATTAACCCTAGATGACTGGCAAAGCTGATTAAATTAAGTCACATATAGCAGCTCCTTTGCTCACATTACTCTTCCTTGTTATTGCCTGGATTTCCCCATAGGGATCAGTCAGGCATATCTCACACTGAAGAGGTGGAAAATAACCAAAAGATGAGCCAAAAACCTCAAATCCTGGTGGAATTTTTCCTTAAATGAACGTAAATCAGGTCTATCTCAATAATCAATCCATGCTTCAAAAACAATAAAATGCCTTAGACGTTTGGTTTAAATTCAAGATCATCGATGCATCCAATTTTCCTGTATGAAAACAATGAAAGATTAACAAATCATTGAGTGACTTGATGGTTGAGTTGTTTTTTTTTTTGATGTCCCAAAAGATGACCAGATTCTGTTGGGACTGTTGCTAATTACAAAATGTTAATACATGCAAATATTGTGTACAGCATACAATGCATGTTTATCTGGTTTTGCTACAACTTGGTATTCTTTTCACTCAACAAGGATTTAAAAGATGACTTTCCCCTTCATAACAATAACTTCCATCACATGGAATTCATTTAATTCACTAATGAGAGGTAATCCTACCAAGGGTTTACTTCAACAATCCCTCTGCCTTCACCCACTGTCCATCAGGTCCAAGCCTCACCAGTGTACTGTGACCTCTACAGCTTCTTTATAAGGGTCTTTGTAGTGTTCTTTCCATCGAATCCTGAGTTTCAAACCACTGCTCCTGTTAGCAGAACAGAACCAGTTTAGGCAGGATGGTAATGATCAGGCCTGATAAAACTTGAGTCATCCTGGAGGAGCTGCATAACATGTCTCAACATGCAGCAAAGCAGCAGAATTCATGCATGGTTTCTTGGAGACTTGTTGACATTGTCTCCTCATGCATAAAGAGTGTTAGAACAATTGTTCTTGTTTGTTTTTGAGTGCTGCACCGCTTGTGACGAGCTGGCGGGCCTCAAGGACCCCCTCGGAGTAAAACTGGCTGCACATTTGTAGCTCCATCATGAAAGGTCCACAAAGCCACATTCAAGTATTTTAGCCTGTTGAATATGTTTGGAATATAAACTAAGCAGGCCAGCCTGTTGTGGTTCTGTGTTCTTGCTTTGAGAGAATTCAAGTGCTCAGACAAGAAAGGGTACTTTTCCCTGGAAACATAAGCTATTTTTAGGGGGATTCTCACTTAGGACTTAATTATTTCTTAAAATGTGAAGGCAAAAGGCAGCCAAGCATGTTTGAAGCTCATAAAAACTAAAAACACAATACCTCAAAATCCAGCTGCCGTTGTACAGGCTGCTTGAAGATTTGCCACTTTTGAAACTCTTCCAGTGAACATTGGAACCCAGTGGTGGCTGGACAGTAGAAGGCACACATGCAGCGCCCCACAAAGCTTAATTCATAGTCAGCTTGATACATTATAAAGTAATAAATTAGGCTTAATATTAGCTATTGCCAGCTCCACTGGTCCAGTGAAGTAGAAGGTAAGATTACAACACTAAAGGAGCTGTCAGTAGCGAGATAGCATGGTAGGCTAAACTGCAGGCTGTTAGCACTTTTTATATGCACTATTGCATACAGATGCAGCTACCTGGAATTGCTGGCTGGTCCATGACAGGTCCTTGCTTATCTGAATTGAATGAATTGATTTTTCCGGCTGGCATCCGGCTGGAGGTGACAATTCTGAGTGGCTTACACTGTATTTGCATTGCTGTAACTATCACAGAAGCATGAAGCAGAAGTTTGTTTTCTGGAGTTTCTTTCAGCTTAGTGAGAAAAGAAACAGAGGAAATAGCCAAGTTCAGCTGGATGGAGTGTGTTTTCTTTTCTGATTCAATTGTTGAGTAAATGTAACAATCTTCTATGGTTGGGGATCAAGTCTTTGGGCACCAAGCTTGACAACAACAATGATAGTGTGTAAGCAGAAGACAATATATTAGCCTGTGTCTGAAAGTCCATTTACAATATACATCCAGTACTAATAAAATGTTCCTACTACTTTACATCGCAATTAGCTTCACATAATTATCTATTCACCAAGTTATCATTGAATAACCCTCGCCAGTTTGTACCCAGTGGGATTCTGAATAGTCTTTCAGTTGTGAGTTAGTTATTGGAGGCCTCTTCATTCTGTGCTAATGAAATAGCTAATTCCATCTGAGGTCAGACATAGATGCACAGTCAGATATTTCGTCTGTGAGTAAATACAATGCCGATTCTCAATTTTAATTCATATCACTTATTACTCTGGCATTGCAATATTGTTTGCCCATGCCAGAATAGAGTTGTCATGGAGATGAATGCTCCCAGTGCCAGAGAGAGTATGACAGTGGCGTGTGTGTGTGTGTGGGGGTGGGTGTTTGACAGTTGAATGGCACCCATCAGTAACATAAGAAAGTCTTACAGGTGTGCACTTTTATAGTGAGGCTCTTTCTCTCACTCTCACAGCTTCAGGCAGGAAGGTACAGGTTTTTTTTTACTTTATGTAATTAAGTCTAGAATAATTGCTCAGAGGTTCCTCTCTACCTCTCCTCCCTCTCATTCTTCTCTCCTCTTCTTTACTTGACAGAGGCACGTAATTAAAAAGGGAGAGAGAGAGAGCTTTCCCGAGGTTTGATCATTGTCTCCATCCTCTAATGGAGAGCTCAGACCCGCCGTCTATCATCGACAGCTAGAGAGGGATACAGAGAGAGAGTCGGAGGGAGCAGGGGGAGATATCGGAGGGCGATGAAGATAGAGAGATCCGTCAGTGAGAGGGAGAGCGATGGAGAAAGTGCAGGAGACGGCTGAGGCAAACAGAACATCAGGCAGGCAGAGAATACATAAAGAAGTGGATAAATAGATCAAGGGGAGGAAGGCAGTAAAGGAGAAAGTGATACATTATATATATATTATCTACTATAGTTGTGTATCAACATGTAAAAGGTTCTCCTGCCACAGTTTGCAATAGAAAATTTTGCCTAGTGAATTAAAGAGCTAGCTAGCTAAAAAGACAAAGAACGTGTCTGACGGTAGAGGATATACACCAGCAGTTCTCACAGCTGAAAACGTATAACTGATCTACCAAGCATGAGTAAATAATATTACAGCCATCATTTACATGTCTGTTAAAGGACCCATGTGTATTCAGTGGCATATAGTGGTATGGTTGCAGATTGAAACCACAAAACGTGAGAAAAGATCCCTATCTAGAGCCAGTGTTTGGTTTGTCTATTCTGGGCTACTGTAGAAACAAGGTGGTTCAACATGGCGGACTCCATAGAAGGCGACCCACGGCGCATAAAAACAGCTCATTCTAAGGTCA
>NW_023339984.1:2506760-2506893 GCF_004916995.1 Morone saxatilis | reverse complement strand
GTTACACACTGGACCTTTAATTCGAGGTTAGCTTGCTAATGTTTCAAAGGTATCACCTGCATGTCACAGTCATCCTCAGGACATGTAGTGAAGTTGTTAAGGAGTTAGATCACTTGTCATCATGTCCTCGATC
>NW_023339984.1:2506153-2506691 GCF_004916995.1 Morone saxatilis | reverse complement strand
ATTTTTGTTGTTTGTTGTTTGTTTACTGTTTTCATGAACTTTCACACTCAATTATAAATTTGGATCGTTGGTCAATTTAAACTTACAAGACAGCTGAAAGAGCACATTTGGTTTCTAGATAATGTGTCTAGAGTGAAATCACAAGGCAGAGTGCAGCATCTGCATTTCGTTTCCTAAGGCCTGAGACAATTATATTTGGGGGTAAAATAATCTGCTAATCTATTGTTTCTGGCAGTTATTGTCTTTGGAGGCAGAATACTTAATGGAAACCTGTGTTTAGCCCTAGACCACACATAAGTTGAGTCTGATCTTAAGGTATGTTTTAATGTATTTGTATTTGGAATTTACTCAGCAGCTGCCTGGAGAAGTTGTTGTAAAACAGTGGATGAAGGGAAAAAAATACAGAGAGAGAGGAGAGTGAATCCAAGTCCTTGTCAGTCACAATCTCTGCGCTTTGGGAGGCTTCAGATGGAAGGAGTAGCTAGCAGATAACAGGGCTGAATCTGGGACAGACAGTGATGTACCACACACACACACA
>NW_023339984.1:2505878-2506142 GCF_004916995.1 Morone saxatilis | reverse complement strand
ACACACACATAAAAACACACACACCATTCTCTATTGTATCTATCCTTGCTGTCAATCTCAGCATCCCCACACACTCTCTGTGTCTGCCTTTCCCTTTAATTCAATTTAACTGATCAAATACATTTAATTGGCTTGAAATAACACACCATACCAAAGTTAGAGTTCTGGAGGTAAATTACATGAATGCACAATAAGTTCAGAAATGACTTGTAATACAACATGTAATGATGAAAACGTGAGTAAATCAAATCAAATCAAGTTTAT
>NW_023339984.1:2502236-2505778 GCF_004916995.1 Morone saxatilis | reverse complement strand
GAGGACAATCTTTGTAGAACAAATGATAAAGATGATCCAGCAAGGGTCTCCCGTAGGTTCGACTCAAGGAAAATTAGTGTCAGAATTAAAAAATCTGTCTCAAAAGTATTGAGACTGGATAACCAGACCTAGAAAGGGCATGATAACTAACCATCCCATTATCAAACAACTTCTTATGCTTATGATGGTGTCTTCCGAGCTCCCATGCTGCTCTGCTCTCTTAGGTCTTAATTCCCAACAGACCGTGGCTCAATGAGCTGCCGTCACACAGGGCCCTCTCTCCCAGTGGAAACCAGAACCCAAGCAATTTACATATGTAATTGAGTGGAAAGCAATTGTGCTGGGAGCCGCTCGCTGCAAGCCGCTCCCGGGATGCGTGTAGACCCAGATGTCAATGAGAAAGCAAACTTAATTGTAATTTATTTATAACTTGGGCCTTATTTTTGTAGTTTTGTCCACATTCTCAATCAGTTATAATAACATTGTGCTCGTCAAACTAATTTTGTTGCGGCAGACATTTTGAGTCAGTCCCACTGTCCCAGTAAGCCATGACAGCATGCACAATTCCAAGACTTTGGAACTGGCTCACCTAAATGAAATGCAGTCATCTTTAATGTTAACAGATATGCTGCTGCTTTTCCTTCTATGACATGCCAAAATGTCTGCTGTGAAAAAGGTCTATTGTCAAGATCTGTGAACATGGCGAAGACACCACAGGTCCCATGGTTGAAGAAACACTTGCAGTCAGACGATCAGACAGATTGCGTAAATGGTTCCCAATGGCAATTCCAGGCCATGGAATATTTAGTTTATTATGTTAATCGTATTCTCAGTTTTTCCTGAAATAGTCCTTCCACATTTCATGCAAATATTTTTATCCACAGGCCTGTAGTATAACTATGCTTTTAAAGGTTTTCATGGCATCTCGGCACGCTTATTTGCCATCTCCGTCAAATACACAAGACTTGACTTCACTGGAGAAGACTCGATACTACTTGGTACTGGTATTTTTGTTCAATACTCAGCCTTAATGGCGAACCAGTAGTCAGTTAACTTTGAATATTTGTTGATAAAGATTTGTTTATATGTGTACAGAACACCTCTACAATGTATCTGAACACTTATTGACTCAACTCAGTCTCCTAAGATTGTCCACTTTAAACTTTCAAGTTATCTAAACAAAGAAATATCAGGTGACAGAATTTTAAGTTTGATTAAAAAAAAACTGACATTGGAAGTTTGATTAAACAGTAGAACCTCTTCAACTGAGCTGACGCAGCTATCTCACCCACAAGTTGAGTAAACACAAAAAGACTTTGCAGATGGTTACCTTATTTCTTAGTTTGATCAACTTCTACATGTAAAGTGTAACTTGGTGATTGAGTACTTGTTAAGTAACATTATTCTTACTGTTTAGAAAGAACAAAGACCCAGGGTGCCACTGTAGCTCGTACAAGTCTGTAGCGCAGCGGCCTGGGTTCCAGTCCAGTCCGGGCCCTTTGCTCTCCCCTGCTTTAAAAAGCAAAATGCCACAAAAAATAGTAAAGACTTAAGTTGTAACAAACCCTTTAAGAGCTTTTCAATACCTGATGTAGGATGCTATGAGGCATCATCAGTTCAACAGGCACTTATGCACCTATATCCTCTTTGTGTGCACATGAATGTTCATATTTTATGCTCTCCAGGTGTGTTTGACAATGCCGCTACATTTGTGCATGTGTGTGTATCATATACAAGCTTTCTTCATTCTCAAGTCCTGAAGAGCTTTCGTCAGCCACGTAAGCTTAGAGCATTAAAATCCTTTAACTGCTCCAAGATGTGACATGCAATGCAGACATAATGTACACAACCATTCTTATCCTCCTCTGGCCCATAGACCTTCATGCTGTTCATGCTGCAACTGCACGCCAGCACTCCTCCATAAGCTATTCTAAGCTGCTAAGTAGATTGTGTTGTTTTATAAAAGATTATAGCTGATACCCTCTGATGTGTGTCAACACAGCAGGACTTGTGTGTCTTCAGCGATCAGCTCCCTCTGTCAGATTGACTGTGATCGAAAGATTATCAAACGTGGCATGCATTTTGAGCCGACACTGATGTTTAAGCCCTTTACAGATTAAAAAGAGCTCAGTATTGTTTTTTTAAGTCCCCTTAATGTCTTGCACCCATACACTCTCCAGAGCAGACACAGGAAGTTTAGTCTGCTTTTATCTGCTGTGCACAATAGCAGCACTGTGTTTCCCGAAGCTTGAGTTATTACTCAGAGGAAATCATTATGGAGAAAGAATGTATCAAAGTCTTTAGATTGCGGAGGATCATAAGTTGTGCTACAGGAGAGCAATTGTAGTGCCTGCCTGGCCTCACCCAGTCCTCTGTCTTTGTAGCTTCCCCAAAATTTGTAGAGTCAAGCTCAGTTTCAACTTTGGTTTAAAGGTTTGAAGGCATGCTCACATGCATACAGTTTGACAAGAGTGCCACTTGTTGGCAAGTCCTGTTACTGCATCAGGAGACTGTGTATTATGTTTCCACACACTTCAGACCTTTCTGCTCCATTTAGAGCAGTTCGTTCGTTTTTTAATGATTTCTGTGACTGAGGTCAAAAAAAGGTTCTCAGTATTTTCCTGGATTCGCCTGTTGAAAATATTCCTAACCATTGTCCATTTAGTAGAAGATAAACCAATAGTGTAATTCCTTTGGACATATACTGTCTTTTTTTCATTAGTGGTTCCCAAACTGTAGGGTCTGGACCCAAGAAGGGGTCACTATAATCTAAGGGGTTGCAAGATATTGAACAAGTAGAAGAGAAGACAATTGCTCCACTCATAATTGTTTATTTCAACTCTTCTCAAATATTTGCTCTTTCTGTGTGAGATAATAGTTTTGCATCTTCAGGCCTCTTGTTTTTGGAGGGATTTTCATCCCAGGCATGAATGGGCGAACCCATTGAAGAACATTTATAAGCTATTAAATTTGAAAACAATATTATTATAATATCACAAATTAAATGTATCCATTAAACTGTTGAACAATATTTTCTCTAAGTTACATTTGACAACATGAAAGTCAAAATGCTGTTTTGAAGCCCTCTGACCTTATTTCTTTTACCCTTTCGTTGGCCTAAAAGTCCATTTGAATCATACTGAGTGTAGCCTTTGTGTTGTGTATTCTATAAATGTGAGAGGCTGCAAAATTTCACAGCTCTGTCTCATCCACTGTGTGCAGACATCCTCCGGTTCCCTAAAATGAGATTTATGCTTTATCGGAAAACGTTTCAGGTTTACAAGAGAAAAGACTTCAAGGATGAAGGCTAGGTTGTTGCCATGGTGGATGTTTGTCTGGTTAACTTTCCCACCCCTATAAAGACCAGCATACACCTGCTCTCCTGAACTTTTCTATGGTAACATGCAGTGACTGAGATGTGGGGTTTATTTTTTGCAGTGCAAAGACTGATATGTTATAGAAACATTAGTGAGTGCAGCTATTTCAGGCCGTTACGGGTCAGTATAGGTCTAATTTAATTATACAGATTACTTATACTTACT
>NW_023339984.1:2500625-2502164 GCF_004916995.1 Morone saxatilis | reverse complement strand
TTTTTTTCCAGGTGCTTCTTGTCCCACTGTACATTTTCTGTCGGCGTTTGGTGATGTGATGGTGTGTGGGCGGCCCGTGTGTGTGTCCTGAGGATGTCCAGCTGTCAGAGCTCAACTAGGTTAAACTGAGTGATGTCCTTTAAATAGAGATATATTGGCAGAGGCAGGCTGACCTGATTGATAGTCCTATCCCACAGGGACATGAAAAGAGCCCCACAGTCAGACATTAAAGTGAGGAACTCTCAGTGGTTCGTATAGTAGAAGCCAAAGATTCTGTTACTTTGACATGTAAATACATGCTCCATTGCCTAACAGCAGCCACTTCCGTGCCAATGTAGAAGGTAGAAATGCAGGATTGTGACTGTAAAAGTACTAAACTCCCAAATCCCCCAGAAAATACTCTCAAGGTGCCTTTGAGCAAGGCAGTGAACCATGAGCTTTCTAGTGGATCTGCTTGGCTGTCAACAGCAAGCACCGTGGGCAGTTCCCAGGTGCAAGTACAGACATGCCCCGTCAACATTCGCAAAAATAAATAAAAAGAAAGACTTTTATGTTAAGAGAAATAATACAGTCCTATGTGCCTCTCCCCTCCTGCTCCTCTAAATTCACCACTCCACCACTCGTCCTTGTAGGCCTTCCTCTGGCAGCCAAACAAACGCCAGGCCTTTAATTGACCATGTTGCTCAGGGAAGTGTGTTCTATCAAGCAAGAGTTACGCACAAACACACACACACACACACACACAGAGCTCTCAAGTAGTGCAGCCAGCGAGATGTGAGGCATGCTACGCTGGCTGCCTAACTGCAGTCATGATGAGAATACTGAAAAGGATTTGTGTGCGTGCATGCTTACTTAACTAGCTTGTGTGTGTCAATGCATACAAATTCATTTTATTTATTTAATATTAATAATGAAATGACTCAGCCACGGCCTCAGAGTTTGCTGTGTGGCAAGTGTCAAGATTGTGTGGGTGAGAATATGAAGCTTTTATGATAACAGTAGAGAAAAAGAAAGAGAAAGAATTTCCAGAAATGTGTGTGTCGGTTAGTTTGTGGTCATTTGGTTAAACACTATTTCACTTTAGATTTCGAAATAGCTAGGGAGCCTTTACAACTGAAATACAGGACCTTTGGGGCGTCCCAGTAGTTCACCTGGTAGAGCATCTAGATTCTAGAGGCATGGGAGGACATGTAGCAAGGGCCACAGGTTGGAATCGAACCTGAGCCGCTGCAGTAAGATCTCAGCCCACAGGTGAGCTACAATGCACCCCTAAAATAAAAATAAAAGAATACAGGATCCAGTTGATACATTGTAGTGGTGCAAAGTCTAAAGTAATTAATAATTAATTCAATTGCCAAAAAACTACTGACATAGAGTAAAACCGGGCCCCTGTAGATCTGGGACCCTGGGACATTTGGTCAGGAATGAATTGTCCAGTTGTTGTTGTTGTTGTCAGGTTTCCCCTCTTTTAGAATGTGCAACTATAAAAACTGAGCAAAAGTATGATATTACTAATAAAATATTTAAAACCCATAACAT
>NW_023339984.1:2500315-2500529 GCF_004916995.1 Morone saxatilis | reverse complement strand
GAAAAGAAACATTAAGCATTATTTATTAGGAGTTTTATTGAAATTGGCTAATCGGGTTTACCAGGACTGCATGGGTGTGGTTTGATAAGATTTCCAACCGAGCCCTACCCAAACCGGGCACAGTCAATGCAACAGAAATCTCTCATGTTGGCAGAACATTTTGTGTACATGTAGGACACCATTGCTTGCAGTGAAAAACCTGAGAATGTTTTTG
>NW_023339984.1:2483440-2500213 GCF_004916995.1 Morone saxatilis | reverse complement strand
CCCCAACCAGTGGTTGCTATTTCACTCTTGAAAAACAACTGCAAACTCGATGTTCTTTGACATAGTTCATGGTTCCTTGAGAAGTCATGTATTGATCAGGATTCAGAATCAGTGTTTCTCTCCAGTTACAGTCTAACGCTCAAATAAACACAGCCACAGCTCTGCACAACCCTGCGGGATGGAGCCATATTTCTGATGTGTGCATGCAGCTGAAGTGTAGCTTCATCCTGTCTGCCTTCAGTCAAACAGACACTGACACACAGACCTGCATCCCTCTATGTATCTATGGCACAGACAGCAAAGGGAGCAGAGGAGACAGATAGACAGAGACAGCTGCTCAAAGTTTGATGCGTGTCCCATGGGATTATGTGTGTATGAGTCTATACATTGCTTTATAGTATGCCTTTAACATCTCCAGTATTCTGTGAATATTCTTATTCACCTGCGTGCTTCTTTGTGTATATGCAAAACAAGCAGAATTAATGTTTTAAATAATCATTACAAGCTGCACTTTCCTTTTCTATTATACACTCTATGTCTCTTTAATGCTTTGCATCCATTAATCTAAAACCTTGGCAACCGAATGAAACAGATGTTTTGAAGGAGAACAGCTGTCAGTGAATGATTTTCATTATTTGGTTGACTGAAGAAAAAGGAGTGAATGTTTCTATACTATAAGAAATACTTTCTGTGAAGACCAGGTGCAAACATCACTGTGAGGATGATGAACACCTAAAAACCCTCACTGGACAGTTTCCCTCCTCTCACAAACTCGTAAAGAATGCAACCGGTTCATTAGCTCCTATCGATCAACCCTATTGGTAGTCTTACTCTTGGGTGTTTTGGACATAATTGTGATTGGTGGGTTGGCGGGTCCTGGTGTGCCCTGTGTTTAATGCCTTCACTTTATGAGCTATAAAACTCTGAATAGATAATCAATACAGTGTCGCCTCGGTCCAAGCAGCATGTAAGGTTGATGGAAAGTTCTTATGGCCCAGAGAATGGCCTTGAATAAATGTCCTTGCGTGGCCATGCATGCGTTTATATTTTCCAGTGGAAGCAGGGGAATTAATATGCTCAAGTATTGACATGAGGAGGATAGCCTTTTTATGTCTTCCACAGACTGCTGACTGAGCTATGAATACATCGCAGGATATTACCCTTTGACTGTTTCACCTCTGACCTCTGTCTCCTTCCCTTCCTCCTCTCCTCCTCCCCTGTCTGTCTGATTTTCAGGTAGTGCTGGTGGGTTCATCCATAAACGAGAGGGATCAGATGCTGTTTATCAGCACAGACGAAGGTTCCTCCTTCCAGCGACAGTCCATCTCCTTCACCCCGGACACTATCGTCTTCCACCCCAAGGAGGAAGACAAGCTCCTGGCCTACTGCAAGGAGGGCAGGGTGGGTATCACAGGGCTGCAGAAACATGAAAATAAATAGCTGATTCCGTAGCTGAACGAAAGAACAAGAAGACAGCAGTGATGTTACACCAGCAAGATGTCTCTGCTGTCAGTGCAGCAATGCATTAAATTTCAATTTTCACACGCACCAGCCGAACACGAACCTCAGAGAAAACTTGATGTGTGATTTATCATTCAACAATACAGCTGTAGGGCAAATCTTCTTATGCAAGTAAAATAAACAGAACAGTGGCCACATCCAAATGCACACACGGCCTTTGATATAGCATTTCATATTGAAAACATGTCGCAATGTCACTTGGCTGTCTGTAGGAAGCTCTTTGAAATATTTTGACTAGAAAGAGAAAAAGAATCTGCTGCAACAAATACACTTTGTAAGTGCACATTATTTGGAGTCAAAGTTGGACCAAGAAGTGGGTCTGTAAGCTTTGATGTTAACAATGGACAGTTTAGGTAATCATTTTTACTTTAACTTTCCTTCCTTAAAGACAGTGCAAGTGTATTTGCATAGCACATATAAACAACAAGGAAATTCAAAATGCTATATATAAGACAAGGCATAAAGACAAGATATTAAAGCAACGTAAGTCAATATACAAAAAACGATAAATAGGATTTAAAAAGAGTAAGATAAAATAGAAGATAGTTTGTTAAAACCTGTCTGATATTGGTTATTGTCTTGTCTCCATGTTATTTTAGGGATAGAAATGATGGCTAAAACTATGAAAATGAGATTCAAATTTTGATAAAAATAATAATTTAAACACTACAACTAGTTTGTAAATGTCAAGTTACATTTACCATCAACCGTTATTGGACATCCACCCTAATGTGGCAAAATTCCCCTTCAATGTTAGGCTGAATAACACGTATACTGTGAAGGAGGATTCTCAGATGCTAGTTAATTAGCTTGCATACACAATTGTATAGATAGCTGCTACACGGCTCTCCATGTCATACTGCTGAATTCCATCCAGCCCTTTCTGCCACAAAGTGGAGCTAATTGCTTCCTGAGTGCTAACATGGGAAATCCCGAGCAAACATGACGACTGAGACATCACACTGTTACTTATGTCTTGTTGCCTGAAGGCATTGAGATGATTCAGTGAGGCCTACAGCCCTGTAGAAGAAAAGCTGATCAAAGGCTATACATTTTTCACCTTTTAGGTGAGATTACACTTGTGTAAAAGGTTGACAATAATACATCATCATGTCAACATGACAGAAGATGAGACATCTGCCAGCCATTAAACTGCATTTAACTTTCCAAGTTAAATCTTAAGGCTCTTAGTTTAAAGGGATAAAATAGAAAATGTTTCTGTTCTTCTTGGGAAATACTTGATTCTTTCAAGCCGCAAGCCAAAAAAATTGACAGCCACTGCTTTAAATCACTCTTTGAGTCCAACATTTTACACCAGGGGAGGGAGGGAGGGTCAGTAGTACAGCTTATACGAAATGTCATCTTAATTTTAGGAGATGCTAACGTTAACAAGACCACCGGTGTGAAACAGAAGCAACTAATTATCTTCAGTAGTGTCTCATTTGTTTATGATAATCACACAAAGGTGGCACAATAAATCTGACAGTGAAATAAGTTGTTTGAAAAAGATGGATTGGATGAAACATGACAGTATTCTCATATTGGACTAAATACTGAAAACACAGGCTCTTACACAGACATTTCACATGTGAAGAATTCATGTTTTTGTTCCTATTAAAACGAAAGTATCAGGCATATGTTTGTAGGTTTTAGGTAAGATACAATAGTTTATTGTTAGCGTAGAAGAAAAGTTTGGTTTACTCTTTGATTCTGTTCCAGTGAGAATTTTTTAATTATTCCTTATGGGACAGCTTATTTATATCTTTAGAAATAAAAAATATGTACATAAGTAGTCTGATCTATTCCCTTATGTAATTACATTTGTATTTCTATGAGGTGTGTTATTTTTGTATAACTATCTTTCTTGTTATTCTGTTCTTTTAGAGAAAAAATAACAATGTTATCAAAATCCCCCCATTCTGTTTCTCTGTTTTTCCCTCACATGAACCATCGGATTCAGTATTTAATGTAATTACATATATCTTACTTGGACCTTGACACATCATCAGTGATGTAACCTGGGGTCATTGGGGCTTTTAACAATTGTACCCCCTCACCAAGGTGACCCAGCCAGGGCCCTTGTAACTGGATCCCCCATCCTGATCCATAGCCGTCTGAACGCCTTCTCTACAGCCTTGTTGGTGTTTTTGATGAGCTTGTGCAGCCTACCTCAATAGAGCCATATTGCGCCCACCATCCCTGCTTCTGGCCAACCAGGTCCTCATACTTGGTCCTCTCCCTCTGATAGGCCTCCTCCATCTTGTCTTCCTTGGGAACACTTAGCTCCAGCAGGACCACTTGTCTTAAAGTTTTAGACATTGGGACGATGTCTGGCCCTAGTGTGGTCGCTGCAGTGGTTTCTGGGAGCTGCTAACCAAGGTCGAGCCACCAGACAGCCTTGCTTGAGCCTGTGGTTTCCCTTGCTTTAATGATGAAATGGTGTTGGCTTGGTTGATCCCTGTGCAGATGGAATCGGCGTGACACCAGCGATAGCATCTCTCCCAGAGCCTTTGGGCAAACAGCTGAGGCTGTGTTCAAGAGATCCTCTTCTCTGACACAGGGGGCGTGCTGGAGTTTCAGCCAACTCCAATACAGGGTTGTTGGACTGAGAAGAACATTGTACACCCAAGGGATCAAAAACTTGATCCTGAGCAGCTCTGCCTTCCAGGCCTCCAGACAGTAGATTTTTTTTCCAGAGCTTGCTTCAATCTGGTCTACAAGCCCTGCTGCTGCTTTGCACAATCCTGCGGGAGAAAACTTCCTGCACTCCTACTCGCACTACTGTTGGACCAAACCACGCCTATCTTTGCCTCTGGCTTTGTCGTAGCAAGTTCTTGGAATGCTTCCTAGCTCTGCACGTCCAGCCGCCACTGGTCCAAACACTGTGCCGCAATCGTGATTCTGCCTGGCCCACTTCCTCCTGGGCCCTCCACTTCCTCACAGTCCTCACTTCAATGTCAGCCTAGGACAATGTTGTGTCAGTTGACAGACTCCACTGTATTTAAGTCTAATATAATCAATCATAAGTTTAATCAAGTCACTAATTGATCTGTGTCATTCAGCATTTTAACAACTCTGAACACAAAGACAGGTCTGCATTTAAACACGTCCACACACACACACACAGGCACGCTTCCTAATTGAAGAGTGTACTATAAAGTGGAAATGGAGCTAGAGACATAGAGGCGGGAGATTAGGTCCAATAGTTCATAAGTTTGAGTCGGCTCCAACTCCTCCTCAACTTTAATAATTTACACATAATTAAACAAGAAATTCAATTAGGTTCTAATCTGTTCCATATGGGCAGGCTGCAGATGGAAGTGAGGAATCCATTCAAACAGAACAAAAAAATCATTTAGCTAGAGGATGATGGGAGGACGCGGAGTGGCACGTGTAAATTAAGAAGGTGTGTGGGGGCAGGGATAGATTTCTATCAAGGTCAGCCGTAGCTTTTTTCTTTCTCAGCCACTATTGTGCATTGTGAATGTGCTTTAGGAATGAGAGTAAGCTCCTGATGACCCTGAATGAGAAAGGTTGTTGTGAACAGTATGTGGGCAGAATTTACTGCATCCACAACTAAACCTGGCGAGCATTAAGAACGTGTTGCACAGTTTCATAAAACTGTGTTTGTGTTTTTGGATCGTAGAGGAAGTTTGTGTGGTGAAATCCTCCTCTCTGCTTCAATGTGCTTTTCAGACATCAAGGATACCTTGTGGGTAAGAATCGATAGACTTTCATTATGGGTGCAATCAATGCCATAGAAGCTCAGGCAACGCACACACAACTGCAAAACACGCTGCTCACAAAATATTGGGCGTGCACGTACATTCACACACACAACCTGCTATGATTAATAATTAATTGAGCTTAGTTTTAAGTTGGTGAACCATGAAATTCAGTAGCTTGATGGAGTGAACTTTTTGTTTAGACTGAATAGACTCTCGATGTATCCTCCATTGTAAAGGATACAGCTGGTAATAGGGCTCAGGTTAGGCTTTATAATTTAATGCTACAAGCTTTGAGCGTATGTTTGTCTTTCTAATTGTGCTCTTTTCTTTCCGTGTCCAGCTCTTTGCTTCCGCAGACCTGGGCCGCAAGTGGACTTTGCTTCAGGAGCGGGTGACCAAGGACAGAGTCTTCTGGTCAGTTAAATTTTATTTTCTCATTATTGGATGAATGAGGACTTCAAGCTCAGTGTTCAGAGTGGCTTCTTCATTAATACATGTACATGCACAAAGCAGTAAAAAGCAACAGCACGTGTCTAATGCTAGAATGCAGTCAGGCAGGGGATTTTTTTTACTTCTTGTTACAATGTTGATACATAACAAGTAGTCATTGTTCACACAGACATATTCAGACCATAGCTTTATAAGAAATAGATGAACAGTAATTATAAGGGTACTTCAAGGACCTCTTGTGAATTAAGTGAAATAGTTATATGACATGGGAAAACTCCCTCATATTCAGTGGGTCTGTTATGCAAAAGGCCCTCATAATAAAGTACATAAAAGATGAGAAGAGAAATGCCCTCTTTCAAGATGGTAAAGGAATAGTTCAGCATTTAAAAAAATATGAAAATGATGATGGAAGCAAGGGAGAAGAAACATGGCCTGTCTCATGTGAAAAACAGTCCAACAGGACCAGTGTGTAGGATTTAATGACATCTAGTGGTGAGATTGCAGATTGCAACCAACTGAACAGCCCTTGACTTAAAGCACAAGGAGAAAACTGCAGTGGCTACGAAGTCACAAAAACACCCGAAGGTCCTATCTACAACCAGTGTTTGGTTTGACCATTCTGGGCTACTATAGAAACATGGTGATTTAAAATGGTGGGCCCACTCCGTAAAAATCAGCTCATTCTAAGGTAACAAAANNATACACGAATGAAAACATACCTATAAAAGTAATAATCAATTTCTCTGTAAATGGTACTCTAAATTTTACATGCTGGACCTTTTAAAGCTCACTAACAAAGATAAAGATAAATCTTGCTTGATTTACCAGTACATAAGTATAAAAGTTTAAATAACAATTTTGACTTAAGAGGGTATTGCCTGCTAGCTATTTCTTGGCGAACAACAGTCTTGTTGTCATAGTGATATTTGCTTGCCAATACAGACCAAAGAAACCAAAACCAAGTACTGGACAGGTGGATGATATGTTATATGTCTAGAAATAATTCCAGCAAACATTCATGGTGCCCATGGTGACGCCAACTGACTTTAATGATCACCTGACTTTTCTGGTAGCGCCACCATTTTGAGTGAAATGTCTCAACAACTGTTGGATGGATTGCCATGAAATGTGTTTCAGACATTTAGGGTGAATTGTAGCAACCTTGATGATCCCTGTTGTTCCATATTTCATTAGTACAATGACAATAGAAATAAATAAAACAAAATATTGATGAAGTCGTTTGTACAATTGAATCAATCCAACACTGTTTCAGTTTTAATTCACATCATAAATGGTCACATCATATTGTATAATGTGAGACAAATGTTTGCACTGTGATTTTAAGAATTAACGTTACAAAGGAGGCTGACGCAAAGGATTGATGGCTGCTGTAATCTGATATAAACCGGCAGAATAGAGCTGTAACAGAGCACTCTGATGTGTTTAAGGTGCGTGTGGCTATTCTGTAGCATCCTGGTGTTATTTGCAGGTGATTTAATGAAGGTGAAGACAGTGTACAGTAGTGTACAGTAGCAGCACATCTCCAATCAGAAGCTGCAGATTTGTCAGCATATGTGTCCTGATGCCTTCAGAGGGTTGAAGGGATTTAATGAACTGAAGGGGAAGCTTTTCATACAGATACTGGAGGAGTCACTCATTAATTCATAGATGAATGCAGTATATTCAAGGCTAATTTTAGGTCAGGAAAATACCAAACTGTCAGAGCAATGATTGCATTGTTGTTCTGCTTCGAAAATATGGCTCTTAGACTTGTTTTACTCTTCAGTCGTGTGAATTATGCAAGCAAGTTATACTTGTTTGTATAAATTTAGAGTTGTTGGTTGGCATATTTTTGAGCTTTGGAGAAAGCTAGGCCAGCTATTTCCCCCTGCACAGTGGTATCAACTCACTCTTAGAGGGAACAAATAAACATATTTCCAAAAATGTTTAACTGTTTTTAGGAATGCATCACTATTAATGTGATTTTTACCAAAGAGTAATCTAACAGTAACATAGAGTAAAACAGACGGACCATTTACTGATTTAAACTCTCAATTGTCTGTGTTGTTGCATGGTAATATGCTTATACAATCATATTTATTTATTGTTGGATTCATTAGCTTTCAAAAACAAAATCCAGGTACTATATTTCAATCAAGCTTTGATAAACATAAATTGATCTCCTGCAGAGTTAATAGGTTTACTTTTTGACTAAATCCTGATTCCATTTTGCTATAATTTACTCAGTATTGCCCAAACAGTAAAATTTTATCCATCTAGCAGTTATATCCCAGATACTAATAAATCAGTTTTATGTTTACCATAATGCAGAGAACTTCAGTTCCAGTTTTACTTAAATTAGAAATTTGAATTGAACGTCAGCCGTAAGCGCTGGAGTTTATGCAGCAGAACCTTTTTATTGATGGATCTCTTGATAGTTTAGTGATTCCGGTGGCAGAAAAAGTATCCACAGCAGGCGGAGGTATATGGCATTCTGAACATGTAATATTTCACAGCTTGAGAGCTATATCTTCCAGTGCTCCCCCTCCTCATCCTCACCTTCATCTTATCTTGCATCATGTATCCCTCCCACTTTATCTCCTTTCCTACATCTACTGATTTCTCCTCAACTTTGTTTCTTCTTCCTCCTCCCTGTCCAATCTGTTATTGTAAGATGATGCATTCAGATGTGCTGCATTCAAATACAACTGACTGCACTCTCTCTCTTCTTTTGAAGGTCAGTAAGTATTGCAAGCTCTCATTAGTTTGTTTCCTCTCGCTACCGATAGCAAATGAGCTGGTTCACACGCTCAGACACCTCTGATTTATACCACCAACTTGAACGCACAAATCATCCACACACTGCACTGTAAAAAATGAGAAGGTGGGGGAGCGATAGAGGGAGAGAAACGGCACTAGGTGCTACTTCAGACTAAAGTTACATACCCCAGCTATGACTCGGCATTTGAATGTGCAACCTAGACCTTGACCAAGAGAATCAGAAGTAGTGTAAATGTGCAGTAATGTGACATATTCCTGGGTGAAACAGAATAAGTGGGAACGTTTTTGTAACTAGAAGGATTTCAATCAAAGATGGACATTTGGAGTGATTGGATCACTCAGAAGTGGGAGTGGCTTATCGAATACAGCTTGATACAGAGCTGTATGATGGTTTGCCTGATCTGACCCGTGTTGTTAGATCAGGAGCAGGAGGAATTAGACTTCAACCACATGGTTAGAAAATAAAGTTTTTGCCAGCTGAAATCCAAACATTCACTGCCTATATTGCTCTGCTACCCACAAGCTAACGGTCAAGTGTGTTTTTATATGTTGGCTGGCAACCAAAATCACATTTGATCCATCAAAAAGTTTTACAGGGAGGGAAAAGAGAGCATTTTGTATATTTAAAAAAATCTAAAATTATTCTTTTGGTTTTTTTTACACATTTAGGGGGAAACAGGAGATAAATTAAAGTTGAAAATTTTGCAAAAATTTTGCATGTCTGAAAGAGTTGTCTGCCCAGCACATTGGTTTAGACTCGCTGGCTATAGCACAGCTTGCTACAGTCGGTGAGCGCAAAGTTTATTTGTTTTTCTCTGTGCAGGCACAATTTCTCAAAACTGGTAACCCTACTATGACAACAAGACTTCAGGAAGTTGTGCACGATCACATTATCTTTTGGTTATTCACCAAGAATTACTTCTAGCATAGTTACTTCTATGTAATCCCCCCTATGTACAGGGTTAAAGGGGAACCCCACCAGTTGTACACATCACAGCCTTTTGTGGCCACAGAGGGAGCTGTGTGGAATCTCAAATTGCCTCGAGTGAAATCATTCGAAGTTGGTCTTTAGCCTATTCCTCATCTCTGCTTGAGGGTAGCAACTCGAAGATGCTTCAGCCAATGGCATAAAACATCCGTGTCCCTGACCAGACTGTTGGCATTATGGGTAATGTAGGCCCCAGGTTTTGTTAAGGAAGAAAAATGTGTGGAATAAATACGATGATATCCGTTTATGCTGCATTTAATTTAACTGGATGTGCACATAGACAACTGTTGGCTATAATAACATGTTAGTTACAACAACTTAATGAGATGATAATGATGACATGAAGTCAACTTTATTGCATAGAGCAAGCTATACCTTTAAGATTCACTCACATTTTACTTTTCACATCTAGATTCTGTTATATCCTAAGTCTTAATAAAACTTAGATTCTTTATATGGTCTGGCTAAAGCTGTAGCTAGGAAGTTGGAGATAAAATTGCTATTGTACAGTGCACATTTAATACGTGGCACTTAACCAAAATTTAAATAGAAATTTAACCATGTATTGCGAAATTTAACCATGTATTGCAGATTTTTACCTCAGGTAAAATTGCCCGCAGCAGACGCACACTCCTGTATTCAGGTTTGCACATACTGTAAGGTTACAACCTGCTCTTTCTGTAAAAAAGTGTAGATGTGTGGACATGCCTGTGCATACATGTGCTGTAAATGTGTGTGGTTAGAGTGTAGACAGAGGTAGCTAGTTGCTGGCTCTGGTCTTAGCCCTGCTTGTGTCCTAACAGTCATAAAAGCAACAAGAGAACAGGAGTCTGGCAGCCAGCTCACATAAATCACATTAAAAACATCACATTAAAACCAATCTGCTGCTGGGGTGGTCTGGCCCAATGCGTTCCTGTGGACCTTGTTTTTTTGTGATCCTGGGCTATAAAGTTTGTGTTTGTCATCCTGGATGAAAAGAAACAGCAGTTTTTGAAATTGAACTGGCATCTCACAAGATGACAACTGACAACAAAAGCAAACATTTGAAGATAGACGATAAAAATGGAACGCTGTGAAAAGCATGCGGATAAAAGCGAATAATCGAATGGCGGAGAAACCAGAGCTGGGATGAAACTGAACTCCAGCCCAGGGAGGATGTTTGTGCAGCATGTTGCACTTCCTCCTCCTTCTCTTCTAAATCAATTCTTATTTTCTTTGTGTATCAACCTACTTATCTTTCCATCAGTCATGTCTATCGTTCATTTAATTTCCCCTGCTTCCTATTTCAGCCCCCTCAGTCTGTCTGCTTTAACTTCCATGACCAAAGGAGAAGAAATCCCACACACTCAGACTGTGATGAAGGTCTAACTGGACCAAAGCATTAGTGGAATGAATAAGTGATGTCTTGCCAGTGCAGAGTTTGCCTTCACCCTCCATCTTTTTTGCATTTGCATTTCAAGCATGCAGCTGACACTTTTATCTAGAGTAACCTGCACTGAGTGCAAACGCAAGACGTTCGAAGTCTCGGTCAAGGACACTTTAGCAGGACACATGTTGAAGAGTTCTTTTCCAATCCTTTTCTTACTCCTCCTCCTTCCTCCATCAATCAAATCCCCGGTTTTTGACTAGACTCTTGTGGTGTCCTCTTGTGGTTGTACAAACAAAATATCCAAACACCACTCAGATTGCCCTTCCCAAGCAAGTGGCCTGAGCTCCTCCATATCATATTTGTAGAGGAACTAACCCCTTGCTTCACTGATCACAAAAACTGTCTCACCAAACTTCTTGCAGAGATGGCCAAATCTGACAAAACTTGAAACTGATTGCAGTAACTCTCAGTGCTTCCAGACGAATATCCTGAGTTAGGAAGAAAGATTTACTCCTGTCAAGAACATGAGTTTCTGGTCCTTTTCTTGACTTTTTTTAACACTTTGTACTAAATTGTGTGCTTTATCCCCTATTGCTCTTGGCTGACAGCTATAGGCAATAGTCACTTTAAAGAAGTTATGGCTGTTGGCCAAAAATTGTGTATAAACTCTGAAAAAACAGCATGTGCCAGGTGTATGTCAAGATGTTTCTACGGCACTTTTTCAGTATTTCATTTTTGATAATACTTTTGAATGCTGGACTTTTACCTGTATAACAGTTTTCCTTTATTTTATTACTGCTTTTACGCAACCCTACAGTATGTCCAGAAAAGAAACTTGACATTGCACAGTGACAGTACTTTTTTAATGTCCAATACCAATTATTTATTTATTCTTTGTTATTTAATCCTCACTTTCTACGTTATGTGTGCATGGCAACTGCCTAATGGTAAGTTTAGGGTTAGGCAGCTAAGGGAAAATTACAGTTAATTGGTTAATTGCAGGTGTGTGACAGAACATGAAAGTTAGATACACTTCACCCATCCACCACCTCGACTCCTCACCCTTACTTTTCACCTCTCTACATAAGGGATACACTGCTTCCTGTATTGGCACTGAGCCCTGACATTGGACAATATGGATGTAATTCCTAAGAATACTTGGTTGCTGTCCCTTTTGTAAGAAGTGGTTCTTCCACCAGTAATGAGTACACAGCTGAAATCCTCGATATGGTAGAAAAGGGTTTCATTGACCAATTGGGGGAATCTGTTTAATTCTTGCTGGTTTTCTCTGACACTGAACATGAGAGCTGTAAAATGCTAATATAAAGTAGATCACCCACATTTTTACAGGTATCACTACATGTGATAGGAACTTAACTAGTAAACACTTCCAGTATACTATTAATACTTGAATGCAGGCCTGTTATATTGAGACCTGAGATTAGTCAATTAACGGATTAGTTGATCAACAGAAAAATAATCAACTGTTTTGCAGTTTTTTTTTTTTTTAAAGAAGTTGCTTTTTCAACCATTGATGGCTAGACTATCATCAGCTGCTCCAAAATGGGAGCTGTAAAATGTAATATAAGCTGTAAGGTAGCTTGACTTTATATTACTTTGATGCAGAACTGACTAAAGTCCATATGTATTGCTTGACTTTCTTAATTTTAATAGACCAGTAGGCAGACTGCTCATAAAGATCACTTAAGAAGACTGAATTATCCTCCATGAGCAGCAGATCCTGTAGCACTTCCTGTGATCCATCTTCTCTCCTTCATTTCTTCCTTCCATCCATGGCCTCCATGGCCTGCTAATTGCTCGTAAAGTTTCTTTATAGGCAAAGTAACGAGGTTTTAAATCTCCGCTCTATCTTTACAGGGCTGGGGAAATTTCACAGACTGCACTACGCAGTCCTAATCAGATGAACTGCTTAGTTTACTGCTCACTGAAGGGCACACATAGTGAGGGTACTGTAATGTCAGTGTGCCTCTAAGAAGGAAAGGGGTATACAATTTTGGAGGTTTTAAGGATGTTAGGCAAGGCTGAGTACATCTGAGTACACTTTCCAGGAAGAGCTGAGCTATGCATATTTACTGAGATATCTGTGTAATCAAAGGGGACCAAAGGATATGTTATGTATGCTGTGATGTAACTGTACTGCACTGTATATTTTAGCCTAAAAAATATCTGCCACCCGGCCTGCTTATTCTTTTTTTAATTTTGCTTAGCTACATAAAGGGCGCATTTCTTCCTGCTTGCACTGAATGTTCATCAGTGAAGATGTTGTATTTTGACTGTGCGTACGCACACACCTTATTTAAATGGTAAATTGACCTGTTTCACATGTCTGTCACCCTTTCACACACATTCACTCAGTGAACTAACTCATTCATACACATTCCACATTTGGGGTTCAGTATCTTGCTCAATGATACAGGAGCCGGGGATTGAACCAACAACCTTCCGATTAGGGGACAACCCGCTCTGTCTCTGCACAACAGCCGCCCGTGACGTCAGCTAAGTCTGTGAAGGTTTAGTGCATATGCTCTTAGTGTAGGGATTGGGTCAATGAGGGATGCATGTTAGGAAAATAAATAGGAAAATATTCTGACCCGTGAACCGATGGCGGCTGTGGTTGCAGAGGCAGAGCGGTGTTGTCCCCTAATCGGAAGTGTGGTTCGAATCCCCGGCTCCTGGTATCATTGAGCAACGATACTGAACCGCCAAATGGTGGAATGTGTATGAATGAGTTAGTTCACTGGGATGTGGAATGGGGGTTAAGGGCTGACAACATGTGAAACAGGCAATTTACCATTTAAATAAGTGTGCGTACGCCACAGTCAAAATACAAACATCTTACTGATGAACATTCAGTGCAAGCAGGAAGAAAGCGCCCTTATATGTAGCTAAAGCAAAATTAAGAAAAAGAATAAAGCAGGCCGGGTGGCAGATATTTTTTAGCTAAAATATAAGTGGCTATACAGTTACATCACAGCATACATAACATATCCTTGGTCCCGCTTTGATTACACAGATATCTCAGTAAATAGTGCAGTAAGCTCAGCTCTTCCTGGAAAGTTACTCAGATGTACTCAGCCTTGCCCGTAACATCCTTTGCTCCTTAAAAAACGCTCCAATGAATGTGGTGGCGCTAAGCCCCTTTCGCTTGCTTAGAAGGCACACTGAGGCCATTACAGTGACCCGTCACGTATGGGGGGTTGTGCCCTTCAGGTGAGCAGTAAAAGAACTAAGGCAGTCATCTGATTTCTGAGGGACCTCGATAGTGCGAGTGCCTGTGAACGAATTTCCCACCCGTAGAAATGAGAGCGGATGATTTAAAAACCTCCGTTTACTCTTGCCCGTATAACCGAACTTTACGAGCAGATTAGCAGGGCCACAGGGAGCCACTGGATGGAAAGGAGGAGGAAATGAAGGAGAGAAGATGGGGGAGCACAGGAAGTCGTGACAGTGATCTGGCTGCTCATGGGGAGGGAATAACTTCAGGTCGTTCTTAAGTGATCTTTTATTGAGCAGGTCTGCCTACTGGTCTATTAAAATTAAGAAGAGTCAACAAGGTTAAAGTATGGACTTTGAGTCGAGTTGCTGCATCAAGAGCTGAGTATAAAGTCCAAGCTACCTTACAGTGGGCGTTATATTAGCATTTTACCAGCTCCCATTTCCTGGAGCAGCTGATGATTAGTCTAGCCAGGCCAATGGTTGAAAAAGCAATCTTCTTTAAAAAAAAAAAAAACTGCAAAGACAGTTGATTAGTTTTTCTGTTGATCAAACCTAATCCGTTAAGTTGGACTAATCTTCAGGTCTCAATATAACAGCTTGCAAATTCAAGCTTAACTTGAATTAGTATACTGGAAGTGGTTTACTAGTTAAGTTCCTATCACATGTAGCTGATACCTGTAAAAAGGTGGGTGGATCTACTGTATATTAGCAATTTTACAGCTCCTCATGTCAGTGGTCAGAGAAAAGCCAGCAAAGAATCGTAAACAGATTTCCCCCCAATTGTCAAGTTGTAAACCTTTTCTACCATATCGAGGATTTCAGCTGTGTACGCCATTACTGGTGGAAAGATGAACCACTTCTTACAGAAAGGGGACAGCAACCAATAATCTCTTTTAGGAGTAATTAACATCGCGAGAGCGCGAAATGTCAGTGTTTGGTCCTCAGGTGGTCCCCCCCCAATACCAGGAAGCAGTGTATCCCTAGATAGAGAGGCTGAAAAGTAACGGGTGACGGAGTCGGGAGGGTGGGTGGATGGGTGAAGTGGTTCTAACGTTTCAAGTTCTGGTTGCACACACCTGCGAATTAACCGAATTAACTGTAATGTTTGCCCTTAGCCTGCCTAACCCTAAAACTTACCATTAGCAGTTGCCATGGCACACATAACGTAGGAAAAGTGAGGGATTTAAAAAACAAAGAATAACACTAAATAATTTGGTATGGACATTAAAAAAGTAGCCTTCAACTGTGCAATGTCAAGTTTCTTTTCTGGACCATCTACTGTAAGGGTTGCGTAAAAGCGAGGTAAAAAATAAGAGGAAAACTGCTGTCATACAGGTAAAAGTCCAGCATTCAAAAGTATTATCAAAATAATGAAATACTGAAAAAGGTGCCGTTAGAAAACATCTTTGACATACACCTGGGCACCATGCTGTTTTTGTCAGCAGTTTATAGCGAGCAATTTTTGTCCAACCAGCCGATAACTTCTTTAAAGTGACTATCCCTATAGCTGTCAGCCAAGAGCAATATTGGGGGATAAACAGCACACGGAATTAGTACACAAGGTGTTAAAAAAAGTCAAAAAAGGACCAGAAACTCAGTTTTCTCCCTGACAGAGTAAAGTCTTCCTCTTCCTAACTCAGCGGATATTCGTCTGGAAGACCTGAGAGTTACCCTGCAAGGTCAGGTTTGAAGTTTGGTCAGATTTGCCAAGTCTCTGCAAGAAGTTTGGTAGACAGTTTTGGACAGTGAAGCAAGGGGTTAGTCCTCTACAAGATGACTGATGATGGAGGAGCCAGCATCTTGCTGGAAGGCACGATCGAGGTGGTGTTTGGATTATTTGTTTGTTACAAACCAGCAAGAGGACACCACAAAGAAGTGGCTAGGCAAAAACCGCGGTGATGATTGATGGAGGAAGGAGGAGGAGTAAGAAAAGGATTGGAAAAAGAATGTCTCTCAACAATTGGTGTCGGGCTGGCTAAATGTGTCCCTGACCGAACTGCGAAACGCTTGCGTTGCACTCATGCAGGTTGACTCGTTAGATAAACGGTCAGCCTGCGCCATCGCTGTGTGAAAGCAAATGCAGAAAAAAGGATGGAGGGAGAGCCAGAACGTCTGCAGCCAAGACAGCACGATTCGAGGTTCCACTAAATGCTTGGTCAGTTGAGACCGTCAGTGCAAGTCTGAGTGTGTGTGCGGAGGTGTCTTCTCCTTGTGCATGGAAGTTAAAGCAGACAGGACCGGAGGCGTGAAATAGGGAAGCAGGTTGGGAAATTAAAATGAGACGGATAGACACTGACTGATGGAAAGATAGAGTAGGTGGATACACCAAAGAAACATAAGAATTGATTTAGAGAAGCGAGAAGGAGGAGGAAGGTTCAGACATGGCTGCACCAAAACACTCCTCCCTCTGGGCTTGGGAGTTCAGTTCATCCCAGCTCTGGTTTCTCCGCCAGTCTCGATTATTCGGCTTTTTATCCGGATGCTTTTCACAGCGGTTCCACTTTATCGTCGTATCTTCAAAATGTTTGCTTTTGTTGTCAGTCTGTCATCTTTGGTGAGATGCCAGGTTCAATTTCAAAAAAACTGCTGTTTCTTTTGCATCCAGGAATGACAAACACAAACTTTATAGCCCAGAGTCACAAAAAACAAGGTCCACAGGAACGCGGCATTGGGCCAGACCACCCCAGTCAGCAGAGTTG
>NW_023339984.1:2472542-2483415 GCF_004916995.1 Morone saxatilis | reverse complement strand
TCTGCCTCTGCACCACAGCCGCATCGGTGTTATGTGGTTTTAAGTCCTATAACTGCACTGTCCCTGTTCAAAATCAATTAAAGTCATTCTGTTCTGTGTTCCAGGTCAGTATCTGGTGTGGATGTGGACCCTGATCTGGTGCACATGGAAATGCAAGACACGAGTGGAGGTACAGTGATGTTCCATCTGCTCATTTATCATTTATATATTTATTCATGAGACTGTTAAGTCCTGCTCACACTAGCATGGTGAAACTTTAGACAGCAATGTATTTATTTTAATAGACTTGCTATGAGCACAGAGGCAAAGTAACTTTCTCATGGAGTTCTTTTGTTAACCTTGTCACACAAATTCACATAATTAACCAATTCACCATATTTAAACCAACCATAAGAAACCATTGAGGAAATGCAAGGGATCAGTAGTAGTCACTATGTCACCAAGCTTTAAATACCACCTTCCTTGCGGGAAAAACAAATGAATATGCCTCATCTGGTATGACCTGTTTTGTTACATTCACTGTTTCCAACCAAAATGAAATGTGGAAACGTGTTAAATTAATTTTCTTCCTCATTAAAATATTTTTGGAACAACAAATCATTGAAACCTGCATTGTTTACATCAATGTTTGCTAGCTAGCAGTCTTCTTTCTTGCCTTTGTTGGTGCATTGCTACATTAATTAATTAACAATGACGGCTTGCCAGGTCACACACGTTCTCGTATTACAGATAAACAGTACACTAAACAGTACACTGTAACCCCAAACAGCCAATGTACCAACTGTACTGAAGTAGCTGCCTTTGTCTCCCATGATCTAATCACAACGCACTACAATTCTATGCTGTGTTTTTTTAGTAATCTTCTTTAATGTTAAAGGTCCAGTGTGTAGGATTTAGTGACATCTAGCACTGTAATTACCTTGTTTCATCCTCCTTTTCTAAGCAGTAGGGAGAGCCTAGGGTACCCTATCTAGAGCCAGTGTTGGGTTTGTCCGTTCTGGGCTACTGTAGAAACATGGAGGCTCAGCATGTTGACCCATGGCATTTATAGAAAAAAAACGGCTCATTCAAAGGTACCAAAAACACAGATTCTAATTTTCAGGTGATTAAACACTAATGAAAACATACCTATCAATGTTATATACCATTCCTGCCAGCAGATCCTCCTAAATGTTACACACTAACCCTTTAAATAGTCTAAAGCTAAGTCGAGAAACTCAGGTATGTCACTGACATCTGATTTAGATCAATTCTGGAGACCAGAGCCACTACACGACATGCTGAGGTAGAGAATTCAAATGTCCTCTCCCATGGCAGTACTAGTCCTAGCATAGCCTGAAGTGTAAATGCAGTAATAGAAAAGATGAATGGCTGACCTTGCTGCAGATGGGGTGTGTTTCTGTGTGGGAAGGGGGTCAATGGAGAATTAATGGGTAAGTTAAGGAGGGATGTCAGGGGCCCCTGGGGCAACAACAGCAAGTCTGGATTATCATATCAGCTGAGTGACAGACAGACAGGTTAGTGCTTAACTCCCCACCAAGGGCCAAGAGGGTAATAGAAGTAGTGTGTATTTAAGATTGTGCAGGTTTATCAGTGTGTGGTTGTAAATGGATGTGTGTGTTCTGGACTTCACATACAGTGGGTCTCCCAACCCATAATCCCCCACTCAAATAAACCTGAGCAGGCAAAGTCAGAAAGTAATGACGGATAGTGAAGGGCAAAATGAAGGATATGTTTTCTTTGTATTTGCAGTGCCACACTCTATTTCTCCATAAACCTCCCCTCTAGAAAAATACAAACAGCTCTTAAATCCCTTGAGGAGACACGCAGTCCTTTAACCCACACACAGAAAGATGCTGCCTGCAATGTGAAAGCTGTCAGCCTAAACAAGGCTGCATGTTGTTTGTGGAGGGTGAACGGGAGAGGCTGTCTGTCTGGGCCAGCTGCCCAGGCACGAGAGCTCTTCCTGGGGCTAGGAAGCGCCACATGGTACCCCCTCCTCCTCCTTCTCCCCATTCTCCTCCCTTTTTCTCTCCTTGCTTCTGTGCCCGGATAGATAGATAGTCGAGGGGGGCTGGAGCGATCAGGCATGCCAAACCAATCTGTTCGCCCTGTGCCCCTCTGTCACACGTGGCATCACCAAGGTTAAACGGTGGCATGCTACAAAGAAGGACACAGAGTCTCGGGAGTCTCTGCAGAGGCGAGGAATTGAGGATGGGTTTGCGCTCAGGACCGCCGATTGACAAAAGGGACAGGACTCCAGAGAAATGGGGGTGGTCTATTGATGGATGAGCCATGTGCATAGGGAGGCTGGCAGGGAGTGTGTTTGTGTGTGTGTCATTAAGGGGGATTGATGTGCAGGAGTGCGTGAGTGTACCTTGTTCATGCATCGATACACACAAGCATGCACGCATTCACACACTTCACTGTTGCGAGTGTAGAGACAGACAGGGACATACATGTGTAAACAAACACACACACAGAACACATCTCCAGTACTCCCCATTGAACTGAAATTTAAATGATGGGCCCCATGCAGTCAGTATAATGTGATAAATTGTTCATCCTTGTTAATTTATTAATTAGCTCTTACAGTTTTATATATATATATATATATATATATATTCATATCATCTGAGCTGCACAAGTGCAGGTTTAGTTTAGTATGTGAGTGTGTTTGCAGGTGTGTGAGGACAGCAAGTAGCATGAAGAAGTGTGCCACAAGCTGCAATTGAACACTTAGCCCAATCTAATGGTTTTTTAATGAGTTCTACGCCGTATGCTGCTTCGATTAAATGTCCAGGCTTTTCAATAAATTAGCCAGTCCATTTGTTAGACCAGACACCTTTTGAACAAAGACAAAGCAGAGAGCGAAAAGTACAGAACCAATGAGGAGGATGAACTCAGTAATACGAAGTGGAGTTCATTGTGTCTGTTTATATTCTCTGGTACTCATGTTGTCACAAGGATATATAAAGATGCCAGTAGCAGCAGTGCAGGGCCCCCTTACCAGCCATTTCCCCCCAGGAACTTCATTTAAGAAGATTTAACTATGTTTAGAGAGATTATTGTACAATAGACTACTTTAAGTACCATTAAGGCAATGTTTAAGGGGCCAATCCCAAAAGCTGACAAGATATAGTTTTTTATAGTGTGTTGGGCGTGACAGAAGTACTCTACTAACTTTGCCAAAAGATACAAGAGTAAGCTGGCTGGAGTTAAAGTAAAGCACTTGAGATGTTAGCCTGTTGGACAAATACTAATGTTAGCATAACATTAATGTTAGTTTATCCAGCAAGCTAACATCAAGAATAAAACCGAAAACATTTTGTGTCATTTTAAAAGAACATTCAGTACAAAAATGAGAAGAAATTGGTTGATTTGGCCATCTTTTTAACTTCTTTCCAAACATAATGAGAATTAAATTTACTAACTAACCTGACCTTTCTTAAATATTTCTATTTTGATTTTATATAGCAATAACTGTATCTAACCAAAAGAATAATGTATATTCTTATACACCTGCAAAACCCATGACATACCCATCAACCTCAACTGTGCTTTGTGTTAAGTAGAGAGTAAGTGATAGCATTCCAACATGCTAAGTTAACATAGTGAACATGCTAATATTATATGCTAAACATCAACATATTTGCATTCCCACTGTGAGCATGTTAGCATGCTGATGTTAGCATTTAGCTTCACAGAGCTGCTAGCATGGCTGTAGATTCGTAGTAATCTTCCAGAAGTTTTATTTTCCGACTGTAGCTGAAGGATGATTGACAGAACTGGCAGTGGGAGGGATTGATAAAAGGAAAAGATGTGTTGTTGTGGTACATGTTTTTCTAAATCCCTCAGTCCATCAGCAGACCAAAATATCCCATTTGTATAAATATATCCTTCCTAAAAGATAGGATAAACCCTTTTCATTCCTCACACTCCATTAGCTTCCCTTGCTTTCCAATAAAATGTCAACTTTATGATATCACATAATCTAATAATCAGATTTCCATAAAAAATACTTTCTTACCCAAAAGAGGCTTAATCCCTATGTGGTTTGCAGTTCTGTGTTGTATGACAATTTTCAAACCACAGACACATATGTATGTAGTTAACAGATTCATGTCAAAGTCAATTTGGTTGCTTTTAAGTTGTATCTGTTCATATGTGGTGGCTTCATGGTGAGAGTTAAAGTCGGGGTGAACAAGTTAAGAATTGTAAGTAGTCAACTGAAGGTCATATTGTCATCCTAAAGCAGTAGATGTCTGCTGCAGCGACTCATTTCTGAACAAACAACCTCATGTGTACGGGTTCAGGCTTGGAGTGAATGTGTGTGCATTTTCTCTATTGCGAACTTGTCACCTCTGGGAGGAGAGTAACGGCTGAATTTCAGCAGGCAATGTTGCTGATGCAGCTGCTGGTTGAAATTCAATACTGGGTAAGCTTTGCAACAGGCACTAACCTCTCTGTGTGTCTCTGGGAGGATAATCCCTCCTGGCCATTTGGATGCTAGAACGGCTATATGTCTACAGGGGAGCTGTCATATCTTATAGAGTTCGGAAAATGATGTCTCAATTTTTTGTTCGCCCAGTTTTCTTCCATACTTGATCTCTACCTCTTCCTATTTTCTGTCTCTGTCTGTTGATCTATAGGCTTGTTTTATGGTTAACTGTCTAAAAGTAAATTAAGTTCCTCTCATTCTTGCTTCCTTTCTCTCTCACTGTTCCCATTTAACATAGCTTAAATGGTCGTATGAGGTCATCTACAGTAGTGTCTGGTTTATGTTTCAAAATATGAGCAAATCATTTGTGAGTCCTCATCCTGAAATGTCGTGGATATATTTTGAATATTTAAAGCCCTTACAAGGAACGTTCATTTTGTGTTGATTCTGACAGTCCCTGTGGACAAAAGCGTTAGTGTTTCCACCGCCTCGTTACCAAATCAGACCGGTGGCAGGCATTAAATAAGACTACATAAAAATAGCCAGTCTGTTCGCTAATGGTCTTGTTTGTTTATGACAAACTATATATGACCATATGGTTGATATGACTATAGAGGCACCAGTGTTGAATTGAGACGGTTTCATAACCAGTTAAAACCTCCTGTATTATGTTTAATGTAAAACTGAACATATGTTAACCTGTGCAAATGTATTTTTTACATTTTACCAACAGTAAGCATTGTTTGGCATTTGCTCCCATGTGTCTCTGCAGGTTACCTGTATGTCACCTGTCTCATCCAGAACTGTTCGGACAAAATGGTGACTGCTCAGTTCCTCGGAAAGATCGACCACAACTCGCTGCTGGTGCAGGACGACTACATATTTGTCAAGGTAAACAGCACCGCAACGGAGGAGGTGAAAGGGAGAGTGGTATATTTTTTTATTCTTTCTGTGAAATGGTTTATCTTCCTGTTTTCACATCGTTCATCTCACAAAGATTTTCAGATGTGTAAGTTCCTAAAAGTATCACATAGATTACAAGTATTATTTTTCTAATCAGAGATTTCCTTTGTTGAGTGTAGAGATATCTATGTTCATGCAGCAGCTGTAGGGGTATAACAACAGGTTGGGAGAAGTAGTAAATAATGGCTTTACTTTGTGTAAATGTAAAAGACACAGAGCAGCTACAGGATAGATACATTATATGCAGATCATATCTATTACAGTTGCAAGAAGCCTAAATAAAAATAACAGCATTTCAAAAACTAAAGTTGACAGTAAGTGAATATTCAGCAAGTCGACTACAGAAATAAAATAATAATAGTGATCAATCACATCCACAGCAATGTCAATACTGTAGAAAGCACCAGACAGTCAGTCAGCTCAGCGATCATTGCCCTAAAATATGACACAACAGAAAGAACTGCAGTTTTAACATTAACATTAGCTTAATATGTCAACCATACCTCTGGATGTTAAGGTAAACTGCCTTGTTGTTTGTTTCGATGCTGTATACCTTTTTAACGTTAGAGAGTTCAATTATCGAGTTCAACCAACCAAGACTCATTTCTGGTTATTTTTAAAATTCCACACAATAAAACTATTTCCCAGCAGCCATTTTGACATGAAATTGTCAGGGTAAACACATTGATAGTAATTAAGGTTCCATTCAGGTCAAACAGGTTGCTGCTATTGTGCATGTTGGCTCACTGGAAAGGCTCATCTACACTAAATGGAAGAGAGCTTTAATTAGTATCACTGGTAACAACTGTTTACCGTACTATTTCATGTCAAAATGGCTGCTGGGAAAAAGGTCTATTAATTCATATTTCACACAAACTCAAATATGACCCCTGTCAATTTCTTCACAAGGGGCCGCCACTGAATAATCGATTATAGAAAAGTACAGCTGCTAGCTACACATTTAAAAGTGCAGTATCCTAATTTACACTAACCCAAGCTGGAGGCAAGCAGCACTGTACTGTAAGTCACTATCTTTATGTACCATTAAATCAGGCAAATAAGATGCGAGGCAAGATTTTTTCCGAACATCTTAACTAACAATGCTTTTTAAAAAGAATGGGGCCATAATCATCTATTTCAAAAAGTGGTGGGGACATGTCCTCAGCATTACCCGTGTGCATTCCTATGTCAGATCTCATTCTAAAGTGTAGGGCAAAGTGTAGTAGGCAACAGCGTTACTCAAACTTTTGACACCGCGTACCAAACTTAAAAGATATTATAATCTCCAAGTAGCACCAAGTACCAGCTTTATTCCTAATAAGATGGTTATTTATTGTTATATTGTCTAATTTGGTGGAATAGGGGTACTCCTGGTCCACACTTTGTCTTCCTAATAGTTTGTTTGGAGCCACGATTGCAGTGTTTTTGAACCATTCAAATTCAACCATTTGACCTCCGCTCACTATCTTACCATCACATTTCAGCTAGTAACTAAACATGGATGTGTGTGTGCGTGCTACGTGTATGAACGTGACTACATAATAGGCTGATATTGAAACAAAATATTACAAGAAATTAAATTTCAGCTATAGTTTAGATTTTGTTGTATTTTGATAGTATCCATTGTAGCATGGAACCGTATCTTCCTAACCCTTGCCTGGTCCCTGGTCCCTTACCCTCCTTTCACTTGCTCTCATTTGTTAATTACACTAATGTCTCAGAATGAATATAGTCATTACTACTTTAATATTATGGCGCTGTACCTTTAAGTTTGTCTTTCTGAACCCCCCTGATATTTATAATCATCAGTATTTTTGTGCATATGTTGTATCTGTCAGTGTATCTATTCAGTTGTGGCTGTATTTGCACACACAACTGAGGCGGCTGTCTTTTTTACTGATAAACCCAGCTGCTCAGATAACATACAGTACTGTCGGCTTGAAATGGAAAAGAATTGCTACTCGGGATATTGTGCAGAATTAATCTAGCCTTGTCTATAATTGACTTGCCATGCAGTACAGTACTGTACACTCTGAGGAGGCCGAGAGCTGAACCCATTTGCATGTGATAACAGCAGAATATACATGAGCTGGTATAGTAGAGCAGAATCCCTATAGTGGGATAGAATAGTCGTATCTCGGGGATGCGTGTCTATATGCTCTGCATGTATATGAATGTGTGTAAATGTGTGTGCATGAGTGTTTATCAATGTGTGTGAAAGAATTAAGTCCTCATTAGGCAACAATAGGCTGATCCATTATCCTTCAGGGATTATTCTCCCAGTACTCCCAGTATTACCAACCCACTGATAACAGATGTACGGACAGGGGGTCATTTCTTCTGGTGATGGGTAAGGCAAATGTATTTATTTATTTATATATTTTTTTTAATTTTCAAACTTGTAGTCTTCAACCCCAGACGACACTGACTCAAGTGACAAAACGTGAAGACATTTACCAGACACTACACTGGAAACCGAATTTGATGTGTAAAAATTTATGGAGTTCTCCTTAAACCCATTAAAGTCCACAATGGGATTTTATCATTTCCTTTGCAGCACTATAATTACTAGCTGAGCTTAGCACAAATCTGTTAAAATGTTTTAGATCGGTAAAAGTATGAGGCTGCATCATAGGTTTTTCTCAACATTATTTTTTTCAGCTGTAGGGGTTGCTTTTTCATTTTCCCACATACTCTGAATTGTTACAATATAAATTCATTAAGAAAATTAATAATCTGTTGCTTTTTCTTGGTCCAGTATTTCCTTAGAGATGACCTTAGAGGCATTTTATAATGTATTCCTATGGGATAAAGTGAGTATAAATGTAGTATGTTTATAGAAATGGTTGAATCTCAAAAACTATGAGGAGTAATATCAAATGAATGGTACCATCAGAACAACTTCAATTTAAGTAATATGTGTAAATATGATATAATATGATATTTAAAATGTCATATGAATGTTATATATTTTATGGATTTTTTTGCGTCAGTCTATAACTTACTTTCTGTTACTTTTGGATTACCTCAACGCCAAATATGCAAATAAAGACAGGACATTTTAGTAAGAAGTATTAATATAAGATGTAACCTTAAAAAAGAAAACGGAAACCAACATTTTAGGCATCAAAAATGTCCTCTGCTCAGCGTACTGATAAAAACTGATAATGCTAATAATCCCCATTTTTACTAAATGTAATTGTAATCTGATTAGGCATTTTTTCTGTTACCTTTTTTATCCGGATTACGTAACTCAGTTACATGTAAATGGTAAATGGACCTGTACTTGTATAGCGCCTGTCTAGTCATCCGACCACTCAAAGCGCTTTTACACTACGTGCCACATTCACCCTTTCACACAGTCACAGCAAAGTCCATCGTATGAATGCATCAAACAGAATGTCAGGATGGCAAAGTCCATCAAACAGAAACTAACACATTCACACACATTCACACCCCGAGGCACAGCTTGGGAGCAATTCGGGGTTCAGTATCTTGCTCAAGGATACTTCAGTGGACAACCCAGTTACTCTGAGCCACAGCCGCCCTGAGTGTAACTCTGTTACTCCCCAAGCCCGGCCATGATAAATATGTCATGTCTGGACAATTTTCACCTCTAATAGAAACAATTCCGTGAGGATTTTCCTCAAAGCTCCAAAGTGTAACATTTGAGTTCACCTTGTTGAACCCCCATGTTTCTACAGTAGCCCAGAATGGACAAACCAAAAAGCTGTCTCTAGATAAGGCCGTCATTGTTTTTTGCCACCTTAGTTTCTCCTTTGCACTTAGAAGGGGACTGTGAAGCAAATAAGTTGCAGTCTGCAACTACACCAACTGAATGATACACACTGATCCTTTAATATTCTACATATAGTCGTTATTTATGGGTTGATTGGTTAATGAACACTTTTAAGTTAGTGTATTCCTGAACAGAGAATGCATACACATATATTTACCCGCACTTGCCAGGTCTTTATTTTAAGGGTGCTTATCACGTGTTAAAGCAGTATAGAAATATGCAGAGTCAGAGGTAAGAATGCAGTTTTAGCATTTTAGCACACACACACACACACACTTCATCTCCTCCCACTTCGCTAGCCGTTCTTTAGAAAGTGATTCCTTTTGAAAACACAGTCGATAGTGCTCCCTTCAGGGGCTCTTGCTTTTAAAAATGTCTTTCATTGTTTCATCACTTTTTCATCACTGTTCAGCATAAAAAAAGCCGTGCCGGGCTGCTCCTTTCAATCACAGACGATGGTTGTAATCACAGCTCAATCTGAGCACCAACGATAGAGGCTCAGATATCCGAGAGCCAGAGAGAGAAAAAAAAAAAGCTCTTCCCACAAAGCCCAAAATAGAAACGCTGAATACAAAGTTCTCCATCAGATTTTGAAAGTATGCAGCTCTAAAGGTTTAAACGCTGCTCACCTTACAAAAAGCCAAACGATGACAGGGACTGAGTTTCAGAAACTGGTATGTGGGCGCCTGAGCCCATCACTTGGGATATGACACATTCAAGTCCTGTTTAAGTCACTGTCAGTCACCAGCGCTGTCTCTCTCACCGAGCCTCCTTTGCTAAAACATCAGCTTCAGCTGTTTGGGTATTCTGGTTCAGTGCCTTGTGAGCTTTCTGATCCGCTCTCTCAGCAGGGGGGCAACATGATTCAGCCTTTTAGCCATAAGTCCTAGTTTGTGAGGTGGATGCCAAGGTCTGTGCAGCAGGGGGAGGTTGTTTTTTTTTCTTTTGCATTTACCTTTCAGCACGGTGTTAGTCAGCAACAGCAGATGGCGAACTCTGCACCTTAACTCAGGGACTACACAATGGTGGATGATGACTACCTCATGTTGTTAGAAGAAGTCTTTTGTTTTATTTTGTCTTCTGGAAAAAAATATTTAAATGTCCTTCTCTAAATTGCATTTTCCAGAATAAAAGCTCTACAGGCACTACCTCTACAGTCAATTTTGTCTGACCTTAAAGTTTCAAACTGGTGTTGTGTTTCATTTAAACTGACATAAACAAGGTTATAAAAACTCTTAATAAATGTGGTTAATAGAGCTTGAGATAGAGCTCCTGCTTTGTTCTTCAGTCTGACCTCTATTTTATTCTCAATGCATCAGTTCTTATCTCCTCTCCTCTTCCCTTGTCTCTCCTTTCTTTTTAGCTCTTCTACAATGAATCCACACTTTCTGAGGTGTAATTGTGTGTGTTTGAAAGATTAAGAGCAAAATAATCTATAAGAAGTAAAGATAAGACACAAACTCACACTTGAATAAAATTTTTTTTTTTATTTTTTGTTCATTTCCCAGGTCACCACAGGGAATCGCACCAAGCACTACGTGTCCTATCGGCGCAACGAGTTTGTCCAGATGAGGTTTCCCAAGTACGCCTTGCCAAAGGTAAAGCACAACTTCAGACTAAACTTCGGATGTTTGCCAATATACTGTCTTCACACAGACACACACACACAC
>NW_023339984.1:2456915-2472517 GCF_004916995.1 Morone saxatilis | reverse complement strand
ACATCACCACACACACCACACACGCACCCACCACACACACCCCATATATTACTCTATGCCCTGTGCCAATTAACTGACGACACCCCCTGCCAATAAACAACAGCAACTGCCGTCCTTTATAAGGCCCATATGCAAAATAGCCTAAAACAGCACCATAAATGCAGATCAGGGAAATTGCCGGAAAACTTAAAAATGATGCCATGCGCAAATTAATATTCTGTACCTTCAACATTAATTGATCTTCCCCAGTGTATTAAAAGTGACATTGTCCTTTCAGGGAGCTTACCAGTTAAAAGAACAAACTAGAGATTACCCCCCGTTGTCGAGTCTGAGCCCCGTCAAATTAGTCTGCCAATTAGCACAAAATCCAACGCGAAAAGCATTCAAGTCATCCGTTTGACAACCTGTTCGTAAAGGCGCCATAGCACCCCAAATCAATTCACTACATGAAACTGCTCACAATAAAATCTGATTACTCTCGAAGAACGATCATCGATCCAAAAGATGACATTAGAAGTACGTTATCTCCGCACCCACAAGCCAGGAGAGTGGCAGACACTCCACACCAAAAACAAATCTGACATAAATACCACTAAGCGAAGAAACAAACTGTATTGTCATCCCTTTCCAATTTTCGCCCAGGTGAGCAGTTTCACTCACCAACTACTTACCTGTCCTGTCCCAACCAAGCTAATACCATACATCCAATTAGGAATACCAAACTCCTTTCTTCAACCTGCCAAATATTACAGCACCCTGCTTTACCACGATGTTCACTTCTTCCGTTTGTCAGATTAGTCAGCACCTGTTACCTAGAATTCATCCTGGCCTAGCATGCGAATAGGCGTCCCATCCAAAAATATCACCACTAAGCATTGACCGGGGTCATCGCATCTCCTGTGTCACCGAACACTAAGCCCCAAAAGCGATAAATGAGCCTCTCACTCAAACACAGGCAAGGAACCATGTGCGTCACCATCCGCCCGCACAGGGGGGCCTTACAGACGCACGACACCCCTGCCCTGATTCTATTGACACTGCGCTGCGATGAGATGGCAACCCACGGAGAAACGTCTCATGCTATCCCATTTCAGCCTTAACTGAAGCAAGAAAACCTTCTAAGACAATCACCCTGCATGTCCACTTATCCTCCCTGTCCAGAGAGGGCAACGGGCTGCGACATGTGGGTTCTCCTACAACCACACACACGCGGACACACACACACCACACTCTAAGGAAATGTATCAGAATTACTGCCTTTGCGAAGACTCCAGCCCACCACCTTAAAGAGACTTATGCCTCCCAATTGCTTACTACTCTCAGCTCAGTACACTCAAGGAAGTTGAAAGGACTTGTATTCACACAACACACACACACACAACACACCCTCTGGCTTACCTTCCAACCCAAGAAAGAGGCATAGCGATCAATCGCACGTACGGTGTGCAGGGCGCAGGGGGACGATAGATGGCGGATGTGGGGTGAAGTGTGTGTCTTATTAAAGATCCCCTATTCAATCTCCCTCTTGCTCCAAACTCTCTCGGCCACTCGGTTACTGGGCGGTAGGCCAATAGGCGTCGACCACTTGCAGGAAGCGGGTGGCGTTGTTGTTTAAAGTCGAGCCGAATGGTCACAGACCGGCGGGGCACGGCAGAGGATAGAGCAGCAGGAAACACACACACACACATATATATCCATCTCTGTGCCATTATTGACACCCTGCCATAAAACAGAACTGCTGTCTTTATAAGGCACCATATTGCAAGAATAGCCTAAAAGCAGCCATAGATGCAGTGTTATGGAAGTGTTGGTGGAAATTAAAAATGTATGCCATGTCAAATTATATTTCTGTTAGCTTTCAATTAGCTTTGATTTCCCAGGTGGGATTAAAGTGAATTGTCTTCAGGTGAGTCTTACAGTTGAAAAGATGAACAAAGATGTTACCTTGCTCTGATGTCTTGACCGTCAAAGTTGAGTTCTGCATTTTAGCAACAAAATCCAAGAGACATTTCAAAGTCATTTTGACATATGTTCGTTAAAGGGATAGTTCACCCCAAAATCAAGTTCCTACATGAAACTGCTCACAATAAAATCTGTGGATTATCTCAAGTAACCGGATCATGATTTCTGAAAAGAGACATTAGAGTTAGTTTTTATTGCACCACAAGCCGAGAGAGTGGCAGACATCTCACACAAAAACAATCCTGGATGGATAAATAGCACTAAAGGTAAGAAGACAAATCTGTATTGTATTTCCCTTTCAGATTTTTCTGTCCAGTGTGAGCATTTCAACTTCACCAACTTTACTTACCTTTACTTGTTCCCCAACAAGCTAATACATACAATTTAGGATAAAATTCCTTTTCCTTCAAACCTGCAATATTACAACCCTCTTACCACTATGTTCCACTTCTTCGTTGGTGTCAGATGTTAGTCCAGCACCTGTACCTAAATTAGTCCTGGCCTAACATGCGATAGCTCCCATAAAATATTCACCACTAAGCATTGATCCAGTCGCATCCTGTGTCACTGACATAGGCAAAAGCGATAAATGAGCTCCACTCCAATACAAGGCAAGGAACCATTGCTGTCAGCATCGGCCGCACAGGGGGCCGCTTTAGCGCGACACCTGCCTGAGTGCTATTGAACTGCGCTGATTGAATGCAGAGCTCAGGGAGACGTCTCATGTATTTTTCAGCCTTAAACTAAGAAAAGAAAACCTTTAAGACAATCACTGCCATTGACTCTCTGTCAGAGAGGACTGTGTGGAGTGTGTTTTCCTACAACACACACACGCACACACACACACACACTCTTAAGGAAATGTATAGAATTACTCTTGTACAACTCCAGCCCACCACTTAGAGAGATCTTATGCCTCAATTGCTTGACTACTTCAGCTACAGTACTCCTCAAGGAAGGTGAAAGGGATTGTATTACACACACACACACACACACACACACCCTCTGGCTTTACTTCCAACAAGTAGAGGCGATAGGGATCAATTTGATTAGGTGTGGCAGGAAGGGAGTGGATAGATGAGTGTGTGTGTAAGTGTGTGTTTAGTTAAAGTATGCCCTAGTTGCACTCTCTCTCTTGTCTCCAACTCTCTCTTGTGTCCTCTTACTTGGGTGAGCAGATAGGTCACACGTTGCAAAGCTTTTAGGTCGAGCGACACAGAGGGGGGACGGCAAGAGGAATAGAGCAGGGAAATAGGGATGGAGTGAGAGATGGAAGGGAGAAGAAGAAGGCAGTGTGTGTGTGTGTGTGTGTGTGTGAGAGAGAGAGAGAAAGAGGGAGTGTTTCGAGGGCCATGTTTTTCCACTGTGAATAATTGAAAGGCTGGAGGATGAAAAATGCAGAGGCCATCAGAGAAAGCAGTTTGGCTCTGTCCTGCGAGACCTGACCCAAGTTATGGATTAACTACACACACACACACACACACACACACACTAATGCACGGACACATGCATACAGCTTGCTGGGCTGTGAAATCACAGGTAATAATTGTCCCTTTTTGCTTTGCTTCCATCCTCTCTCTGGCTATCTGTCACCTAGCATGTAATCGCCTTCCTGTCTTCACTTTATATAACCAAGTAACACTACACAACCACAATGTACAGTCAGCTCCAGTAGAGCAGCTAGAATGTCTTGCTCAATGGCACTTCAGTGGTAGTTTTTTTTTTGTGGTGCTGTTGAAAGAGAGAGGCACTCCAGTTTCATCAGAGTGGTGTCAGTCCAGTGTTACTTTAATAAGGAGAAACATTCTTCTTAATCTGTATTTTTAAGTGATAGGCTATATTATTAGAAATAACATTCCGTTTTAATAATGGTATGGTTTAATAGACGTAAGACTTATAAGTCAGGAAGTCAAAATACACCCATTTTCTCAACTTCAGCTGGGCAGCTTGTGGACTGCAGGGTTTCATTTACTGACCATTTACTCCACTCCAAACTAAGTAGTTGTCAGTTATCAGGTGTCATATGTTGTGATTTTGGGTTATATTGATATTATTGGTTTACCTTGACACCAGCTTTTTATCTATATCCATGATTTGGTGTTACTGTTTCTTTTTTAACTTTCCTGGTCAGGCTAGTAGGTCAGAAATTTACTTGCTAAAAGTAAATTTTTTACTAGCTCTTATACAAATTGTTTTACATATTAGCGGTTATCAAAAAACAACAAAGACACTCTTAGCTGCCATGCAACCAAGATGCAATCAGCTGGTATGGCACTCCAACAAAATTTTTCAGAAACTTGACATTCCTTTGAAGAATTATGCCGTTTCATCAGCCTTGCTCTCAAACTTATAGACGATATAGATAGGCTGAGCATTTTCAACTCAACAGAGATGAGAAGGAAGCGAGATGGTTTACTCCTACTTCCATCATCATCATCATCATCTGGAAAAAGGGATGTTTTTCTTCTTCTTTCTTTTTACCACTTGTCCAATTTAACTATCCACCAAATGGTTCAGCAGGTACTTACGTCAAACTTCATAGGCTGCTGAGAATTTTGTCCACAGAGTATACTGTCTGTCTAGAGCAGGAATGAGTGTGGCAAACCCTGAGGCACATAAGTGGTGTCTTTGATATTTTTTGGCATATGGGTAGAAGTTCAGTATGTACAGGAAGAGTGTCAAGTACTGGTACGGGAACTGGTATCACCAGCATGCAAGTTGAGTTGAATCAAGCATACAGGTTGACAGTATTAAATAATGGTTAGGAACAAAGGCATTGCTTGCATTGCAAAGACAACTAATCCAGATAAGGTGTCAGACTTATAGGGTCAGGCTGTGCTCTGTCCAGGTAGCAGTACCAAGTCGAAAAAGAATTGACTCAAAGTCAGTTTGTGATCACTGACACCTGATTTCTCAGTGTTGTAAAATGACAGCTTTTTTGGAATTTGGAAATATGCCTATAATCACTGAGTGGATTGATCTCATCTTTAAGAAGTGAAGTCTTTCTGAAAGGTAAAATGTGTGGGCCGACTGTATCAAAGACCTCTTTACAGAATTCAGTGTGAATAATGTCCAAGGGGCATGATGAGGATTTAAATGATTAATGGGATCTGTTAGAGTGTGAAAGAAAATGAGCTCAACGCTACTGAGAGAGGGTGAGCACACTGAAGAGGCTATTATGTCACAGCTGACTGCCGGGGGAAATCTGGCATCAGATGTTGTCCATTTTTTTAATGAAATGAGCAAGACACGCCTCACACCACTCCATACCAAGTCTCGGTAATGTTGCAAAAAGAAGGAGACAATGATGTGATTTGACTGCATGTGGGTTTCCAACAGGAGTATGAGGAATTACATAAGTAAGGTTCTTTCTTAAATCCCCTTCTCGTGTCAAGAAGCCTTTACAGTTTTAGCATGGGGCATGAAACAGAAGGTCAAACATTGAAGTACATGGAAATTTAGTAAGAGATAGAGCTCTCTCTAAGCATGGGCAAATACACTGCTGGAGCCAAACTTGGAGTCTCCAACCTACAGCCTTCTGGATACTGTGATTTTGTAGTTCATTGTTAGTCCTACTGGGGTGTGACGAGTCTAGTCCAAACAGGTGGGGGCTGTCTAGAACCACTCTGTCCCTCAATAGGATGAACAATGAAGCGCAGGAGTCATTCAACAGTGTGGACTTGGCAAATTCAGCCAAACTTTACAGGCAAGTGGTCCAGAGATGATGGACAAATAAGTTTTTTAATATCAGTATAAACACATTTATATATCAGACGCATCTTTCTCATGTGAAGTAGCTATTGTATTAGAATTTAATGCGTAAATTGTTAGCTTTACGCTCAGGGTTACCAGTTAATCTATTACATCTGTAGCTAAAACTGATGCAGTCCAAACAGTTCAGATTTGTTGAGGAGTTGATTTTGTGTGATGATTTAGTGATAGTAGTTTGTGGTACTATTGAATTGTGTTGCATTATCCTGAGGTGTTTTTTGATATTTTCTTTACCCTAATTGATATAAAGTGATATAGCCTGGGTGAACCTAAAGACTAGGTACACAAGACTAGTGGTTTTGAGAGGCTGTACTTAGACACTAAGGTCCTTAGAGCTCTATGCTAACATGCTTACAGCAACAATACTAACATGCTGATGTTAAACCGGGATTATGTTTACCATTTTCACCATCTTGTTTTAACATGTTAGCATGCTACTATTTGCAAATTAATATAAAATACAACTGAGGCTGATCATTTTGCATGAATTTGGTCAGAAAGCATTGGCTGGTACAGTATTGGACAAATTGAAATTTTGACCTAAAGATGCCGCATTAAAAATGGAATCACCAAAGTTATTCCAATTCATCCTATGAACACCTATGTAAAATGCCTGTAAACCTATACAAAATGTCATGACAATTTATCTATTGGTTGTTGAGATTTTTCACTTATAGTGGTGCTAGATAAAAACTTAGGTCTTATGATCATGAATCTCTACAAAATGCCATGCCAACCCATCCAACTGTTGTTAATATATGTCAGCCACAACCAAAGAGGGGGACCAACCGACTGACAAAAGACCGACATTCCCAGCCCTAGAGCCATGAGTCGCGAGTTTGACTAAAAACTGCCAACTGAGTATGAGTTAAAGTAGAAAAATCAGCTATCACCATTTAAGAGAACATTGATAGTGGACAATTCAGCAAAACCCCAGATTATGTTCAATGAAAACTTTTCTGTGGGTTTTATTGCTATGGGTATTATTTTTCCCAGCACAGTATATGTCATATCGAGCTATCTTAATCACAGTGCAATAATTATTTTAACAGGAACTCCTTGGTGATCACACTTCAAGGAAAGGCCTGTTAAGAGAAGAATCATGGTATAATATGTGCTACCATAGAGTACAATGAAATTACTTAATTTGGACTGGACTGGACTGGAATGGAATGGCTGGGGCTCAGGAGGTAGAGCTGGTTGTCCATTAATCATGTGAAGTATCCCGTCCACTGAACCCAATAGTCATACCAGCACCTTGCATGGTAGCTCACCACCATTGGTGTGAATGTTAGTGTGATAGCCACTTTACCTACAGTAGTTCTTGTGTTTACAGTACTTGTTGCCCACAGCTGAAAGGAATCAGGAGATGCACATTCCCTGCCATCTGAGTTTTGGGAAATTAGATCAAATAGATCAAGGTAGTTTGAGGTAAAGTAGGTATAACAGCAAGACAAATGACAACACAAAATAAATCACAATGAACATTAAATGATGGATGATGTAATAGCCATTACCTTTAGGTGACAGAACATCTCATTTTACATTTCAGCACATTTCATAATGTTATCAGTAAAACACAATATATTAAAAAGTAACAGTAGATGTTCGAAAACATACGGTAATGTGCGGCAACATCTGTTTCACCTTTTCACTTCACGCTTCCTTTGGTTGACCCTCACCCTCCGCTCTGCTGTAGCAGCTCCAGTGTCTTGTTTCATTCTCTCTGGCTTCCATACTACAGTGTGTGTTTTTGCTAGTGTTTGTACTTCACAGTTGACTAATCACACTGCTTATTTTCACTCATTTTTGTGGTTTGTTTTTGCCCTACATGAGGTACTTACATTTTTGAGGATGTGCATGTGAGTGTCCCTGCACCCAGGCAGTTTCCATTCAAGTGTACATTTAGCTTTAGCCTTCACCATCACATTATGTCTTTCTGTCTTTGCCTTTCTAGTGTTAACACCATGCTGAGTTTGGGTCAAGGGAAGTTTGAAATAGCTGAGTGTAGGTTGTTATTGCTTGCAGTGGCTCGTGCAGCTTCTAGGACCCGGGATCTCTGATATTTCACTCCCAACAGTGGCCCTTGTCTCTGGGGTGACTGTGGCCCTGCTGGCCCTGACAGAGATGGATGGAGGGTATTTGTTTCAGAGGGTACTCAGTGATGCAGCACCAATAAGAGGGACACTGGTAGAGATATCCTGCAATTTCAAGTCAGGATTTCAGCTGGAGGTTAAAGGACAGTGCACTTGAATGCAAACTGGTGGCATTTTCAAACACACAGCTTGGCATGCCAGATGTGGAGATTTCCTATGACCTTTTGTCTTCCTATTCCCCTTATCCTGCTACATTTAGCTCCTTTACCTATACTGAAATGTAAAAGCCCAGCTCAAATGCTGTTGACTCCAGCAATGGACCAGACAATATAGGAGTCTAGACTACATTTTGCAGCAAGTTTTGCCTAGCAGTCTTTCTTTGTTGGCATTCTTCTACATTTTGGCTCTGTATGTATGCTTCTGGCACCAGTTTGTTAACCAGTTAAAGGTGCACTGGGATCCAGTTCAAGACAAAGTGGACTGTTTGATAATGGTGCCACATTTTCAACCGTTGGACTATAAACTATTCCAATCCTTGTGCTTCTTTTTCCTTTTTTTAACTCATACCATCTGCACACTTACACCCTTTACAAGTGCTGGTAGAATGGAGTTTCTTGTAGAACACATTTGTTGAAAGTTTCTAAAATTCAATATTGATTTTAGTCTTTCAGAACATTTCTGTAGCTTCCAAACATTGCTGAAAGTAAACGAATACTCCCTTTGAAGATTCTTTACAGCACCAGTTTGACAAACAGCCTTAGTCGTATTTATGCCCCCCACAACAGTGGCAAGTCCCATCTGTCTGCCTTTGTCTTTAACTGTGAAGAGCTTGCTCCTAAGCCTGTAGCTTGCACCTTAAATGTACAGATCAAACACAGCACCCATGCAACATGTTTGAACATTCTTCTATTCTGTTTGAAATATGTGAATCCAATACTGAACAGGATTACAATAAATGGCAGCTGAAAGAAGCTTTTCTACACACTCAGCCCATTTTTGAAAAAATTAACTTAACTGGATGGATTTAGTTGGGATGAGAAAAGATGAAGATGATTCAAAGACGTAGCTCTTGTAAGCTATGACATATAGAATAGTCATGTAAAGCTGTTTGAGTAGATGCAGAATTACCGTCTCATCTGTGTTTTTGGGGGTGTATTTGCACATGAAAAGGCCAGTCCTTAAATTTTCTATACCAAATCTTCCTTCTAAAATCTTCCCATTCAGTTCTAAGATTTTAAAGTACTGAGTATCAGGTAAATGTTAAGCAACAACAGTATAAAGTCCTCCATTAAACTAAACTTAATAACAAAATACACTGAAGACATACATATGAAGTCCCTACTGGTGAGACAACGTTGTTTGTTAATGCCTTCCAAAACCATCACAAATTAGCATTAAAATAAGCGCTAATCGCAGTGATAAATACATTGTTTTTCCTGTGGCTGCTTCAAAATAAAAGCCACCACATGTTTCACCAGTTGAATGCTTTTAATGTGAATTAACAGCTATACAGAATGTTGTTTTCACATTAACAGTAACTTCTACACCTTTGATTCAGCTGTAGGAGAGTGAACAATAAAGGGGCTATTATCAGTGAGATAAGATTGTGCTGGTTACATTGTTTTCTTGTAAATCTCTCATGCTTTGGTGGGCACTCTTCATCCAGTCAGTGAATAGTGGACTCTTCTAACAATAAAAATTCAATATGGAGAGATAATTACTGAATTTAACCCTGAGTAGTATCAAATCAAATCAAATCAGATAAACTGGTTTTATGAAAAAGGATTATTAAAGGATTTTTGATGCAGTTAAGATTAGGAAAGGTTTAGCCACAAAACTAATTGGTAAGAAACGGGAAATGAATAGCATTCTCAAGTCATACAATTGTTTACCCATCCATTCACCCAGCCTGTTCTCATGTTCCTAACAGACATTTGGACAAACACCAAATGCTGTTGTTTTTTTCATCTCCCATGTGTCCAGCTCAGACTAGCTGAACTAAGGCTAATGTACATATCCATAGTTAATCACCATAGTAACAAGGGATGGTTTAGTTACAGTCCTATATTTTGGACACACTGGTCAGCCTGCTTGACCACTGACAACAAATATTAAGCTCAGACAAAATATGTATTGTATATGTAAAAGTGTATTTGCAAGAATATTTTATATATGGTTGACCTTACTGTACACCAAAGTACATGTAGATATAATTTTAGTAAATTTAGTAAAAGTTTTTGCCCCATGCCACAATAAATACATTTATTTCATGGACTCTGGTCTATCCCTTGGTCTCGACTCAGCTGATCAAATCAGATGTAAAAACTGTGAAAATACAGCATGTATAATATTAAAATGTGCTAGGTTTACACGTGTTCAGTCAGTGTTGTCTGTATGTATTTACGTCCTTACCTCGACACATCTTCTGTAGCATAGGATTATGTTTTAGCTACTGTGGTGGGTGGAGGGCTGACTCTGAATGTTAAAAGGCAGCAGAAGTTGAAGTTTGCACACTTCTCAGTGCCAACTCCTCCTCAAGCTCCAAACTGCTGCCTGAGCCGAGCTGTCAGCCCTAAACCCAGGCAACTGCGCAGGGCTTTAAGGGGATAGAGCAAGGGAGGAGGGAAAGGTAGATGAAGGGGGAGATGCAAGGAAAAGTAAATGAGGTGGAATATTTGTGTTTGAACTCAAACGATGCTGTCATGATGGCACTTGCACATTTATTTCCTCATTCACAGTCAGTATTGCATGGTATTATGTTGTACAAAAATATCAATTGTTCAGCCTGTTACAGTTAGCATAACAAATGAATCTATTTCATGATATTATAGTATTGTTTAAAGGATTGGTTGATTGGTTGACTGACACATTAGTTCAAGGTTTGGCTGACTGACTGGTTGTCATTGCTCTGATTTGTTGTTATTTGAACGCAGTTACACTCCTTTGTTGCCTAAGAGATACTGTAAGAGTGGTTACACAATGCTTTAAAAGTGACTGAGAAACTGTTCATGAATTTAAAGATCAGAGAAGAGAGAATGGATAAAGGAACGCAAGATGAAGTTCATCAGGAAGAACACAACAAGAAGAAGTAGGTCATATTTGTTTTGTAGCTGTACATAGACGGATACATGAAGGTATGAACATTTTCACCAGGAAAATAGTGTTTGCATGCTTTTGGTTCAACTGTCTGGCTTCAAGGTGAGAGAAACAACAGGGCTGAGCTCAAAACCTTGCGAGGCAGCTGGACTAGCAATATCACAAAATCCATCTTGCCAGATCGATGCACTTGTACCCAAACTGATTGGTCGCAGTGTCCTATGAGGAACTACCTGCAGCTGCGGGCATGTTTTAAAGAAGAGCAAGGAATGGCACTGAAGGCTTTCCTCTATAGAAAAGATACTTTTACTCTTCTCCCAAGTAGCTTGAATAAGACTTTGACTACATTACAGTATAGGGTTCATTGATATTCAAAGCTGTAGTTCGCTCGTGGTGGTTCAATCAACTGCCATGTATTAAGTGCCTGCCCTATTCCAAACAGTTTCCATTGACAACTTGAGCAGTCAGGTTGGAGACCCAGTACATCTTGCTGCTCCCATTTACTTGGACATCCAATAATGTAGTAGGTTAGTAAGGTTGATGATAGTGATATTGGGCTGGGAAATCAACCAGTGACTCTAGTTCATGTCTTAGTTGTATCTTTTGAACAATATGTACAGCTTTGTTTTATTTGTGGCATACTTGTGTTCCTGGCAACATGCACATAGCTTGCTGGCTGACTCAGGAACAGCACATCTATGAATATGAAGATCAGTGCACAACTTTCAATACTGTTATTACTCTGAGCCACAACCATAAATCCAAGGGTAATTGAGTTCTAGTGTTTTTTCTGAGCAAGATGGCAAAGTGTCAATGATTAGAGACACACCTTCTTGGGCACTTTCCCCTGCGCTCTGATGGCTTTATCTTCAAATGTTATGTTAATGTAATCACTAACAGAGAGAAAGTGCTGAGTCGCTCTTTGTGCCATCGTTACAGTCTTTCATGAGTGATGAAGCCATTTGCATCGGAAGCTCACAAGCTTTGACAAGAACACCTAACAAGTTTTCTAAGCTGCCAAAAACATTTTTCGATGGGTAAACTGTTCCCGTATCTCTCCCAGTTTGTTTCTGTGACTCTATTTGTTGGATTATGTCCTCTGGCTTGCTGTGAGTTACTGTCAAACTTTTCTGTGAATCATAAGTTGCTGCTTTTACTGCTTTATGTGTTCTCTCCTCACTTTTTCCTCTTTCATTTTCCCTTTTCCTCTTTCTTCTTTCCACCTGTCATCATATGCTGCTTTTATTTTACCTGTCATATTTTTTATCTTTAATGATATCTCTGAATTCTGTGAGCTTTCTTCTTTGTTGTCTCATATATATAAAATATTTTTCTTTCTGTTTCTTCAATTTCATTAGTTTTCTCTTCTCTCTTCTTTCATTCCTAACTTCACTGATTCAGAATATACTGTCTTTTCCTTTTTGACCCCACTTCTCTTTCTCTCTCCTCCCTCTATCTCTGCCCCCAGGATGTTCAGATAGTGAGTACGAACGAGAATCAGGTCTTCCTCGCCCTCCAGGAGTGGTACCAGTCAGACACATATAACCTGTACCAGTCGGACCCCCAGGGCGTCTACTACTCCATCATCCTGGAAAATGTTCGCAGCACCAAGCAGCCAGAGGAGAATGTCCTCATCGACATACTTGAGGTGAGATGGGGTGAGGAACGGGGACATTGTTTATGACCACGGACAAAGACCCCATAGAGCATTTTGCAAACAAACTTCAGTTTTACAATGCATGAATGTTCGATGTAATTGGTTTGCCCTGTGAATATACCAAATACAAACGGGCTCTAAATGTAAGCTTGGTCTCGTCTGGGGATTGTATTTTCTCTGAGTCCAGAGCAGCCAATCATTGTAAAGACCAGTGTGTAGGATGTGATGGCATTTAGCAGTAGACTGCAAATTGCATCCAAATGAAACCCACTGACTTAACCAAAAACAGCTCATTTTAACAAGGTAACAAAAACACCATTCTTATTTTCAGGTGATCATACACTAATATACTGATGAATATTGTATTCTGTTTCTGCCAGTAGAACCTCCTAAATGTTTCACACTGGACCTTTAGACATCTGTCACAAATATAGATTTTTAAAAGGCTCAGTGATTTCCTAAAATAACTGGGCACTGTAGTTTTTAACAAATGTTACTCAGACAGGAGGAAATGGTGCATTTGTTGGGGACTATTTTCAGTTGATGATTAGTACACGCTCCGGTAAGTATTTCCAGCAGTAGGATGCTGTCTGTGGCCTTGAGTCAAAATAAACAACAATGTGTGTGTTCCTGGTAATAAAGGACAACGTCACTAGTTTGTTAAATTCTAACCTTGGCATACATTTCTGCTGGCTCTGTGTTTGTCACACCAAAAAGAGGTAGCTGTCTTTCAGAAGACTGTGCTATCATTGCTACGAAAGTAGTTGCACTTCAGCAAAAACAGTGGGTTTTTTATAAAGGGGTTTTGAGTGAGTGACAACAAGACATGACAAATGAAAGGGAGTTGTTTCTCCCATTTCCAGAAAATTCCTGCACTGTGCAGGAAGTGTATAATGTATCATCGTAATCAACTTCCAGTGATCATTAGGGCACGGGTCATGGTGGCAGCAGAGACTTGACCAGGATAAATGGCATATGTAATCCCTCACTCTCCTCCCAGTTGGGTATGCCAGGAATACCTCCACTAGGGAGCATCTGGAAGCTATCCTAATCAGATGCCTGAACAATCTCAACTGGCTCCTTTCAGTGCAGTGGAGCAGGGATTCTACTCTCCTTCCAGATATAATATCATACTCCTTATCTTGTTTACAAGGGTATACCCAGCCACTGAAGGACATTCATCTCACCATCCTTACACTCATCGTGTCATTCATGAACAAGACCCAAAAGTATACTTTAGGCTGCCGCCACCTGAAACCCTTGCGGATACTGACAGTATAGTAAGCTCTTGTGTTTCAGATAGACGAAAATTATACACTGACAACTTAAGTTTGTAAAGAGACCACTACTTACAACCTATCCCAACTCATGTCCACAAAAACAACTCAGGCATTTGACAATTTGCTAATCTAATATCATAATAATAATCATCCCCCAGTTTACTATGATAACAGAGGCAGGTTGACCACTCAGAATTCTCAGTAATGTTTAAAACAATGGGTCCTTTATTTCAGACAGGGGTATATAAAAGCAGACTTCTCATTTCAAGCCTGCAATCATTGATTTAGACGGCTGAGACGACAACTGTTGCTAGCAGATTCTATCAGCTGTGGCTAGATTAATTAAGATAATATTACCTGAAAACGTTGTCATTGGCTGACTTTATAACATTTCTACTACAGTGTCTACTGTAGATCAATGTGTGTGGACGACATGAAATGTAGATGAGGGAGAAGGATAGAGGAATTGTAGGACTAAAGAAAGGAGGCTGCTGACCGTGGAGGCAAGGGCCCTCAATACAGAACTCATTTCCTCCTCCTCTCTCATCCCTCGCTCCAGGCTGTACTCTCATCACATGCTGTAGATAGAGATAGAGAGGAAAATAACATACAGCGGATGGATAAAGACTTGAGGCAGCAGGAGCAAAAAATGAGGAGATGAAGTGCTAGATGTGGAGAGATGAAGAGGTGCAGACAGAAAGTAGAGAAGCCAGCAGTCCAGAGAGGATACAAGCAGGCTTATGTACTCTGATTTAAACAATTACCTTGTTTCACTCCATAAACATTAGTGCTACATAAAAGATAGCAAAGGGAGCTGGGGGAGTCTGCGGATGGAGACATGTCTGACTTTCTGCCTGGCTCTGTTTAAATGTCTTCACCATCGTCTTGCTGTTTCATTTTTAAACTAAAGAGCCTGTAGCTATCAACCTCACAGCCGCAAAAACCATGCACTATGTATTGATTTCAGTGAATTAAACTTTTACAGCCCTGTAGTTTCTGTGTCAGTGGTTTCCTTACTGCCTTTAAAGTAACACACATTGGTCTCAACCACTGCTGACACTTATATTCTGGTTAATATTCTAAATCTAAGAATTCTACCCAGACATAAATTCCCAACATTCCCCCCTCAGTCCATATTCAGTGTCTATGTTAGGAAAATTACAATTTGAAGATCCAGTTACTACATTAAACTGAGACAATGGAACTTTTTAGTGAATAAATAATGCATTCACCCTTGTTCATTTCAGTACATATAGGGGTTTTACAGCTGAAACCTTACTTGGTCTGTTTCCTAGGTACGTGGTATCAAAGGAGTCTTCCTGGCCAATCAGAAGAGTGATGGGAAAGTGACAACCGTCATCACCTACAACAAAGGAAGAGACTGGGAACCCTTGGCTCCACCCTCTACTGACATGAATGGCAAGCCGATCAGCTGCAAAGCGGTAAGCAGTGACCCCGCAAAAAATCCTTCATACTTTTTTGTCCTTTATTTAGTAAAATGAATGTGTTTGTATTTACCCTATGTCCTCATTAAAGCAACAACAACTAGTCAGGAATATTATTGGCTGAATAAAGCTGACCAACTCATCAGCTGACAGCTTCTTTGTTTCATTATGTGTGTACTTTGGCCTGACAGACAGTTGTTCAATCAGTAGAATTTTCAGCTAACTGACTGCTGGCTGTAGCCTCATATATAACTCACAGATGTAGGAGTTGGATCTACACTGATCAGCCATAACA
>NW_023339984.1:2449048-2456815 GCF_004916995.1 Morone saxatilis | reverse complement strand
ATATAGTAATATACAGCCATACAGCGCACTGTGTTTTGCACAGATTATTTTTACTGTCATACAACACACTTTGGAGAGAGAAAATATTGAGACAAGAACCTCTGTACAGAGTCTGCTGTAAAACACAACTAGCCTAGCACAAAAGCACACTGTTAGCGCTTCACTGTGAAACGCTAGTTAGCTAGCGACTATACTGCAACCTAACGTTACTAGCCCTTACTTCCCACAACAAACCGGCACAGGTTACCCATGAGCCCACCTTTCTTAAAGGAAAAGGCTGGGCTGGTAACTCAGGTGAAGTTACGCTGTGGGTGGAGGAAGGATCGGATCCTTTTACTTAAGTAAAAATATATCCCACTTTGAAAATACTCCACCAGCAGTTCAGTGTGGGTACAACAGAAGCCTTTCCTCCGCTGTAAAAAATCTATTTTTCTTTATCTACTTTTTACTATTACTGTATTGCTACTATTGCTTTCATAAAGCCAAAGTATTTCTTATCCGATTACTCAATTAATTGATGGAATAATTGGTAGAATACTTGATTACTTAATTAATCAATAGTGGCAGTCCTAATCTAGATACAAAGTACAAAAGGCACTAGGGCACTATAATACTGTATATGGAATAAGGCTATGTATTGGCAATCTAGCAATATGGGACGTATCATGATACAGGAGTTATAAACCAATATATTGCAATACTGTAAGGTGATATATTGAGATATTTTCAAGCTAATTTTAGGAAAATCATAGTATAAATCAAGTTATAGTATAAATAAGACCAATATTTATAAAATGTGAGCAAAAACTTTTTACTTTTTGTATGTAACAGATTTGCATTTGTATTTTTCACAGTCTCTGTAACATCAAATTACTGTGTAAGTCTGTGTTCATAACAGTGCTATCTAGTGGTTGGAAGTTAAAACACAAAAATTGATAGTGTTTTTAAAAAATCAATACATCACAAAAAATAATACAAAACAGTATCAACATTTTCTCACAACCCTAATGTTTGTTTTGTGTGTTATATGCCCATGTGTGTGTGTGTCAGCCAGTGTGGTTTGTTTTTGTCTGCAGCCTCTAAAGTAATGCTTCCATTACATGCAAACAGTCCACGCTCCTGTGCTAAAAGGTGCCACTCCTCTAGCAACAAACTGCCATTTACCCTGAGAAGAGCTTTGACACAAGTAGTGCTTTCTGTCTGTGCGATGGTGGAGTATAAAACCACATTGCTTCATGCCTGGGCTCTCTAACACACAGAGGATTCCGCTGAACCACTAGCAATTTCACTTATTGAATTTTTTCACTGTGTTTGTTTGTGCACGGGCACTCCTGGCAGAGAGCAAAAATAAAAAAAACAGAGTTAAGATAAGTAAGCTGTCTGTGTCTGTTTATGAGATAAGGAAAATAAGCTATATAAGCTATATAGGTCATGCCTTGTATCTCTGACAGCTATGAAAGCCCATTTCTGCCAGAAAAAAACACCTAAATGTTACTAATGACAAAACTAAAATAAATCAGTATTACTCAGTAATATACAATATTCATGTACATTTATATGCATATGGGATTGCTGTACTAAATAGATATAGAGATGTTACGCAAGGTTAAACCAATATTTCAATTGTTTGATTTTCAGATGAATGCAAGAAGTGGGAAATAATTGATGTGTCATTTTCTGTAGCAGACTTCTGAAACTTGTCATCAGCCCAAATAATCAATCATTATAATCAATTTGCATTATATTATGAAAAGTATTAAACTGATAAACAATGTTAAGTACCTTTTTGAGCAGTTAAAGAGGGTAGGAGGGGGATCCCCAAACAGAAACTTAGCATTAAAAGTGCATAATGACCTAAGTGAAAGGTCAACTAAAAGTACACATTTTTAAAGTCAGTTGGTTGGCTTGGTTTCTGAACATTTTGACTGTTCAATTGTTTGTATCATTTATCCCATAATTATGACTTAGTGTTTAATCTCTTTTACTTAGAGGGTCAATATTTAATATAATATAGAATATTTGATATTTATTCATAAACATAAGTATGTCATGTCTATGAGCCTCCATAGAAAAGACTAATCTTGTATGAAGTACTGACAATATAGAATATTATAAAATATATTATATTATATAAGTCCCATTACCATTCAGGAAATTATTAAAAATAAAAGTAAAGCAATGAAAGGGAGCATCCCATCCTATGCTTCCTCTCTCTTTGGTTTTTCACTGTCTAGTCTCCTCACATCTGTTCTCTCTGTGTTTTTCCCTCTCTTTGAATCTGTTGTTGTTGCATGCGTCATACAAGTCTCCCTGCCTGATGAAATTTTCAATTCCTCTTTTTTCCTTCAGGTAACCTCGGCTCCAAGCTAGTGGAGTATAAGGAAGAGATGTACATCACTTCAGACTGTGGGAAGACATGGAGACAGGTACATCACGTCCTCCCTTGCGTCTTCTTTTTTTCCCTCTCCATACTCCCACGTCCCTCTGTTCTCCCTAACCCTCTCTACACTTTGCCTCTGCTCTCATGAAAGTTACACAATCTGAGGAGATATAAAATGCATCTGTCCAGTTTTCTTTTGCCACAAACTAGAATTTTTTTTTATTTGCATGATTTGGAAATTTCACCCCAAGCTTTTGATGTTATTTCTTTCAAGGTTTTTGAGGAGGAGCATCACATCCTGTACCTGGACCACGGTGGGGTCATTGTTGCCATCAAGGACACCTCTATTCCCCTCAAGATACTCAAGTAAGATTACTGTTATGTCAACAATAATCGATAGAAACCCTTACTGCTGTAACACATCTTTTAACAAACTGTGATCATTATATTGTTGACCTTTTATTAAAAGCATTTAGCATCATCCACCTCTAATATTATAGATGTGATGCAGGTTAATTCATAGTTTTTATTCTAGTATTGATCACTACTAGTGAATCATCCATTTGACTCCTGGCAGTCAATTAATCATTGTGTCTTTATTTGTATTGCACATTTGATACAGGTCAGTGCATTTCAAAGTACTTGAACCTGAAGGTGTCTGACGAAACTACAAGATAAAAAATATATATAAATAATAAAACAATGGTAGACCAGTACACACAAAAAAGTAAAAAACTAGAGGATCTAAATTAAAATGTATAAAATTAAAAATTTTTATATAATATAAAATAAAAATTCTAAAAGTGAATACAATAAATAAGAACATATATAGTATAAAATGAAAAAAAAAACATTTATAAATCATACAATAGTCATAACACAAACCAAAAGTTGGGCTAAAATCAACAATTACTATAGCGAATCTTCCTGCTGGTGGGCATATAGGGGCATCAGTGTCAAACTGAGACCAAAATTAGTTAGTTAAAAACTCCTTGCAATAGGATTAAACACATATGTGAATTAAAATAACTTAACATTGACTATTGGTTTCACACATGATAAATAAAAGTCTGTGTGTGTTTGACCGTCCGTCCATCCTTAGCTCCCTCCTATGCAGGCTTTGTTTCTCTTTAATCTACATAAACTGACTTCCCCCCTTTGAGCCATTCGGTATATTTTTTCAGCACAGGGACAGATCAGTCCAGTACTGTACCCTTCAAAATCATTGAAGATCATCCCCCTCTCTCCCCACAGCTCATGCAGACAATTTCAAGCTCAGCAAGATGTTATCTCATCGACCTTAATAAATAAGGATGAAATAATGAGAAACCATAGATAAGGGAGTACTCAGAAAAACATTTATCACAGACCTAAATCAAATGACCTTTTAGATGGGCCCTCATCTGTCTCCCGGTGAAAGACTGTAGAGTGTTGTCCTTCACATTTTCCCCTCCTTCATGCCTCAGCTAAATCAATAACCCCAAAAGCTCTGGCAGTGTGGTAGAAAACATCTCATAAAGAGCCACAGAGAGCTGCAAAAGCATGAGAAAGTGTGAGAAAAGACAACTTTTTAACAGTGAAACGAGCTCAGTTTTTACCACTTCATTACACACCGTAATGTTATCACCTCATCAGGTGCTGAAATTTCTGGCTTCCAAAACTCTCCCTGGCCTTCGTTTCAGAGCCAGAATTACTGTTATTGGGAGTTCCATGACCTCCAATAATTCTTTCTTCCTCAACTGCTCCATAATAGAGAACAGCGTCAAGTGTGAGAGCAACACATTTTTGCCGTGAAGACTGAAAACCATTGTTCTTGAGCCAAAAAACTAATGATGGAACAGCACTGTTGTTCCAGTATTTTTCACATTGATTTATTGCATCTTCGGTACATGTCTCTGTTGGACGTCTGCTCTAATTAGCAGGCTTACTCGTCTCTCTTGTAGAACTGCAACTTTATTTTTATAATGGCGTTCTGTTACATCACAGACTTTTGTAGAAAGAGTTTTAATCCCAACTGCTCTCCAATAGATAAGTAACAGATCATTTAGTATCCCATTTTCAATTTTCAATTACTATTAATTTCCGGCAAAGCAGAAAAAGTAAACATCAAGGAAGGAATACATAAATATGCACCACTAAAGCACATCAACTGATGTAGTAAGGTCCTCAAGGTGGGTCCTGCTGTTCTACCGTATGTCCCTATGTCAGAATTTTGTCTGAAGTCTAATTATTTGCTCTCAAGATGCATATTCTTAAATACGTTTGTGTTCAATTACATGACCACAAAGCAAACCGGTAGTATCCCAGGAAAAATGCACAGAGAGGAAGAGGAACCGGGTGTTAACGGTGACCCAGCAGCAAATATTCAGCCATGATGCATTTTTTGTGTAGCTGTTCAATATATTTGCAGTCTGTTGCCTCTATGTTGTAGTACCCATTGGTATTGGTTTCCAGTATCGTGGACATGATGCAACAGCCTGTGTTAGACAGCATATTTCTTTTTTTGTCTGTTTCATTGAAACATTGCACTGCACTGAAAACGGATGCATGGATTATTCTTTTTCTGTTGCATTCTTTTTCAGGGTACTTTTTGGGCTGTCTTTCATAGTCAATGGATGAGAGGAGAGAGAGAATTAGGGAATGACATGCAATAAAGGTCCCGGGCCAAACTGGATGTTGTGGTTCAACACCTTAAACCTCTCATGCAGCATTTTTAAATACAACTTTTGGACCTTTATTATTAAAATTCAGTTGGTATTACTACCAGTAACCATAGGTGTCACCTAATGAACCACAACACATCCAGGCAAATAATCTTGCTTAATCAAACTTGTCGTAGCTGAATACTCTTTTCACCATCTTTGTATTCCTAGCAGTTCAGTTCATATTGAACCTGACTGTGTAGCGAGGTATATGTGTGGAGGTTGGAGTGGTGGTGTAACATATATGCAGGAGACTGGAGATTGTTATCGATTGTTTTTTGTTTTCATTGTGGCCATGATATTTCCATAGCCTGTTCAAGGCAGGAACATTTTATTCTGTGGCTGTGGCTCAGAGGAAGAGCGGGTCGTCCTCTACTCGGAAGGTTGTGTGGTTGATCCCTTCGACATGGTCCGAAGTATATTGGCCAAGCAAGAATTACCGGAACCCCAAATTGCCTCCGATGCCTGTGCCCATCGGTGTTGAAAGAGGTGGTATGAGTTTAGTTTCTGTTCGATGGACTTTGCCATCACCGTGTGAATGTGTGTGAAAGGGTGCTGGAACACCATCGTTACGATGATCAGCTCCGCTTACGTTGTACGGGTATTGAAGTAGAGGCCCCAAAAGCGCCTCTTTTGCGTTTGGTGTGCTTTCTAGAAATCACATACTGGTTTGGCATTATAGTGGTGTTGTTTGGTTCAGTGTAAAGAAAGAAAGCCGGGGTTCTTTACAGCGCTATTACAGGATCTCTGTGTAAAAAGGCCTAATGATACTGTAGGTGCTATGAACAGAGATTTTAGAGAGAAGAAATTTAAAACATTGGCATTGAACATAAACAGGGATTTTCCAAATCATCCAGTAACAGTGTTTTGCAAGTCTGGCATTCGGTTGCTTTTTACGCCCTGCGAAGAAGTGACCTAGCTGTGATTATGGGTGTGGTCAAAGCTTCAGTAGACCTTTCAAGCTAGAGAAGCCAAAGCAGCATTGTTTTGGTCTAGTGTGGAGTTGTTAATGAGTCTGTGTGGTGTGTTTTAACCTCCCAGACAGAAATAAGCAGAGCTGATAGTAAGAATGGGAAAGGCAGGAAGGACAGAGAAAGAGAAATATAGCAATAGACAGAAAGAGACTGAGGACATGGCAAGCTTTAGCAAGAGAGGAGTTGAGAGGAGAGCCAGTACTTGTCTCTGTTAAGAACTCTTCTTGACCTAAAATGCTCCTTCACTAAGTCAAGTCCTTAACATTTAGACACTCAAAAAATCTATTCACATCCTGAAAACAAGACTTGTTCCCCAACTCTGCTGTGCCTTTGACTCTCTGAAATAATTACACCATGTTCCCATGCGGGGGTAGGATATATCTACAACTGTGTGCATCAAAGCAATGCCATTTTCACGGCCACTTCAAAAGTGGCGCATCTAGAATTTTAAAAGTGACAAGTGTGCATGCACGCACACACACTCAAATCATTTCAGATAATTCCCCAGCTCCTCTCATCGGCTCACTCAAACTGAATGGAGTGGGGTTTTTTTTACAATGGGTAACTCACACAATGCATTCATATCAGTTAATTATAAAAAAGCTAGCAGGCTGAGAAATGAGATGCCACCACAATGCGCCGGCTGGACAGAATTATGTTATGTACATTTATGATTTATGATTAGCTCCATGTAGAATAAGTCTTGTTTTAGGTTTCTTCGTAGCAGTGGAGGAATGGAGTAAAAGCTTGTGTGTGGCATGGAGCATAATTATAAGTTTGCCCCCCTAATCTATTTGATTACAGGGTTATCGCTCCATCCATTTCCAATAATTCCTCGGGTATTAGCTGGAGGAAATGAGATATAATTGGATGGGTGACTGAGGACGTCTGCATATAGAAGGCTGTTGTAGTCCAGCTGATGCCTTATGGATCGAATGACTGGTTTAGTGCCTTGCTCAATGGTAACTCCCCAGTAGTTACTAATAAGAAAGAAGAGGTTACTAATTTGTTTTTTGATGGAATTTTATCATCAGTCTGAATGACAGTTAGTCTGAGTATGCTTCAAACATACATTGTACAATGTGATCATATCTCTACGGATGAAAGTGTTTATAGCTATTCCGACTGAGCAAGTCATCATCCTCCCGACTGCATCAGACTACTTTTATTATCTCTCTCCAAGAATCTTCTGTCTGTTTGTAGTCTCAACATGACATTTTGTATGAATGGGGACACTCCTGTCCCTTCTTGGCAGCTTTGAGGTGCATGTGAAAAGTAACAGAAGAAGTTGTGTGAAGAACGGATAAAGTGAGCTTGAAGACAATTCAAACCCGTCTACTACTTTGGACAAGTTACAAAATTGTCGAAACCAGCACTCTCCTGATTCTGCCTTTGGAAAGCTGGTCTCAGACGCTGTTGGACAGTCTGACGAGCACTTTGTTTGAAGCATACACAAGCCTTTACCATAGCAACAGAGTCTTTAGTAGCTTTGTTTATCCATTCTGTTTCCTTGTAACTGTGCATGTTTACCTGATTATCACATTGTAGTCCTTGTTAGCACATCATTACCAAACAAAACCTGCAGTGCGAGCCACACACTGCTCGATTCCACATTGATCCCCCTCCATTACAAAGTCACATTTACTCAGCACTGCTGCCACTGTTGACTGCAGGAGTCGTCAGCACAGTGAATAAAGCAGAGCAGATGGCT
>NW_023339984.1:2437914-2449032 GCF_004916995.1 Morone saxatilis | reverse complement strand
GTTTGGATTGCAAGAAACACAAATATCAATTACTGTTACACAGGAAGGATTATACCATTTTCATCAAAGCACTTTTAAATGTTTACATTTCTGTTATTTTAATAGCTTCCCTGGTTTGATTTGATTTGATTTATTTAAGTGTGGTGCCAGGCCAATATGGTCTTACAAGACACTAAAGCAACATCAGCCAAGATAGCCACGTGACAAATCATAATATACAGTTCCACACATTCAAACAAAAGAAAACCTTTCAGAAGATTCAATTTTCATGACCAAAATGTCTGATTATGTTGTATACAGTGTTCTCTGTCTTAATTGCAATGTATTTTCTATAAATCTTCTTAACAAAAATGTCCTCCTTAAAGAGACAACTCAACATTTCACCTTCAGACAACCAAAACTAATCAAGGTTCTTTAATTGGATTTATTCAAACAATTGTATTTTTAAACAGTTCATTCCTTAAGTCACTGTACACAGACCAGTGAAACAGAAAATGAAATTCATTCTCAATAACACCAAGATCACAGATCACACACAAATCCACTACCATTATCAGGCCTGGTAGTTCAGTGGATGCAGCTTTTTACATGGTCCCTGTCTCCTTCACCTTTTATTTCTGTATTTTGTCCATCAGAGTACAGCCAACTGCTAAGCCCAATGCATATGCAGTTTTTTTCAATTGGTCCTTGATTTCACAATCTTGTCTGTCAGCAGGAATAATTATTGCTAGCAGATTTGTTTAGCTGTAGCTACCTAGCTAACATTAGATGCATACATTGGTTGAACATGCTTAGCTTAAAACAATAGGGTTTTAATTTTAATATTACAAGAGAAAAAAGGCTTTTAGTCATCATTAGCCTGGTTAAACTTCCCTGAATCCAATAAAGACCAGGACAGAGCTGCTAACGTTAGCCTAAATTAATCTCCAAGACTGTAAATAGGTAAATACTGAACATCCACTTGTCATGAACAGAGCTTTTGTTAATCCTGACCTATAACCCCACTAAAAAATGTAAGTTAATGTTCTCTTCGGACGTAGAAGAACTAATATAGTTACTACTGTAGTAAGCTGCACATAATCATGTATAATCCATTCATTTCAGAAGTCTTCTGAGGAGACTTTCATCAATGTCTTTGTTTGAATATTGGTGATTGTCAACACTGCCTGTTTCTCCACAGGTTTAGTATTGATGAAGGACGGACGTGGACTGTTCACAACTTCACCAGCACCTCTGTGTTTGTCGATGGACTCCTGAGTGAGCCAGGAGACGAGACCCTGGTTATGACGTGAGTGGATTCACAATTTCCTCATGAGAAATGTTCAATTTCAGGACTGCTGTCGGAATAATAAATAGAAAGTTCAGTTGAATTCTGAAGACTTTAAATCCCTACAGAGACACTTCCAAATCTGAGCTTCCATTCAAGTATAAGTGTAAATTACAATATATTGAATTGGGAAAGCTCTGTGGAAAGAAAAATTAACACACGGTATCTCCCTCACCTTCTATAGCTCAACCCTCTGTTCCACCCTTCACACTTGCCGCTCTCTGCTAGGTTCTAATGAGTTGTCTAAGAGGGTCAAACAGGGCAGCCCTGCCTGGCCGTACACTACATTCAAGGGAGCTCAAGTTTCTCTCCCATCACAACAATTCCCTCTCAAACTGTTGGAGCAGGGAGCCCAATTTCGTGGCACTAACAGCAGCTGGTCTCACTCCTGATTTCCTGCAAAGCCATCCTCTCTCTTCACCTCCAGAGGGTTTGATTGCCGTTGCGGCAGAGGTTGATGGGCGAGAAGGCCTGTACGTGCCTTCTGCCCTCATCCCCCGTCTCGCTTTTCTCCACTCTGACATTTTATTTCTGTAGTTCTGTTCTGTATTGGTGCAAATGTTTCTGTCTTAGTTTCTTTGTGCATCTCTGCTGGGCTCTTTGTCAGGTTCCATCAGGCTTAGATCAGTAGCAGTCTGGTACAGGTTCTCTTATTAATATTAAAAACGTCAGCTGGTCAGTTTCATGCACTTTTGATATGATGCAGGTTGTTCAGTTGCTTAGATATGGAATAGAAATGATCATTTGTATGCCATACGCAAGTTATTTCTAGGAATTAAGTGCTTATACAGCCGTAAAGTGTAGCCATCAACTACGGGGTTAGATTTAGAAAAAGATCATGGTTTGGGGTTTAAAAAGTCAGTTAGTTATGACGTATGCCAGTTGGTGATACCAGACTGTGTATTTCCAGAAGCTTTCGGAGCAATGGCCGCTGTCAGACAAATTAGCTGTTGGGGTTTATCATGCTAATTTGCTAAAATACAAAATTTTTACTTTTAAACATTAGCATGTGAACATCCATGTTAATATACCTACCAGGTTAAAGTTTTTTTTTTTCAAGTCTCTCCTCTTGACCTGAAGTGATACCTTCATAGCCGTACACTGTAAGAAATGGAGGGAAAAAATAGTGGGGACTCAGTAGTTCAGATCTAAGGACAGCAAAGTTTGATTTGATTGCTGTTGTGTAATCAGGAGCCACATGAGGCTGCTATCATGGCTGTAGGCTTATAGTGTTGTTGTAATTATCATCTTGAATTCAAATTTAGATTTTTCTGTCCTTTACTCTACTTCTGGGGATGCACAAAATGTCAGCTATCAGCAGCTCCTCAACAAAACTGTTGATGGCAACTTTAAGAGTTCATATTTTTTAATAATATATATAGTCTTTCCATCAGTCTCTCTCCCTCTTTTTTCTCTATCTCTCCATCAGTAAGTTAGCTGGAGTGAGACTTGTCACATCATCTCAGACTCCAGGCCTAGGCTCAGAGATAAGGCCAGCTTCCAGCTGTAATCTGCTGAGAAGGGCAAAGAGATGGTCACACACACACAGACAGGCAGTCGCACACAAGTAGGAGAGACTTGAACACTCAGGCTCACTCACCATTATCTGCCATGTCTCTGACACACACCCCCTGGGTTGATACTGACACACACATTCACGCATATACCTCGCCCATCTGGCTCTGGCGAGATAGGGTCGGCGGCCAAGGAGGGGTGTTGAGGGCAGCTCATGTCTGACAGATTAGCCAGGGTCTATTTCCTTGCCACTGAGTTTCGATTTTTGACGGCACAGCCTGCCATCCCATAATGAAGTCTTTGAGCAGTGACTTAGCACCAAGGACAGGTGGGGGAGCAGAGATCGTCCAGCACTCATACTAATGACAGCTGGTCAAATATCAGAGACTGGACAGACTCTCACTGGGCTTATACTGCACATGCTGCTATACGGGAGCATCATGCCAGCTTATTATTTTGCTGCTGACAAACAATTTCCACTCTTTTATTTCCCTGCACCATGTACTGTAACAAACCCACTTAGAAAAACTAACACACTTTTTCCTCAAAGGAAGCACCTAAACTCATTCAGCAGCAAAAACTCTCAAGACTTCCAAACACATTTCCAATAATGTTTTCTCCTTCTTAGCTCTGTATTTTAATAAGGAAAGGAAAGGAACAAATTTCCCTCTGTTAATGAATGTTGTTTTGTTTTGTGTGTTGTTTGTCCACTAATAGAGCTCTTACAGCTCTGGGGTGGCTATTCAAAACTAGAAAAAAAATGCTAAATTAACTCTGCGCTGGTGGGAATTAACACACAAACAAAAAGGGTTGATTTTTACACTTAACGCTTAAGCTATCAGTGATAATTGTACTGTTTGCAACACATGCATTGGTACACTATAATAGTGTAGATCTAGCGGAACCCCATTGACTGGCATGTTGATGGTTCAGCAAAATCACAAGAAACATATTTTCTTGCCCCTAGGGGTAGTTAGCCATGTAGACTATTTTGGTTTTATTGGCTGAGGTTTCCAGATATACACCTCTGAAACGTCTGCTGCCACTCAAATACGACAAAGGTGAACTGCATTTCATTTGTACTCACCATAGCATTAAAAATTCATTTAAAAGACCAGTGAGTAGGTTTTATAGTGTGTTCCATTTAGTCAAAAGTCAGAGCTGGGAATGACATCACACCCCAGTTGACTGCGTTCTTGTAGCATACAACAAGTTGGAAAACCAAGCTCTAGCCAGGTTAGCTATTAGCCATGTTAGCGATATCAGTTGATAACATACATTGCGCTGTATTTTGCTCATACAAACGTCCACAGACAGACGTTGGACAGCAATGTGTGTATGACTGACACAAAAGTAAGAAATGGTAATAAACAGCACATTACTAGAGTTTTCACTGATTTGACGCATGGAGCAGCCATTTTGAATTTTGCGGCTGAGGTTAGTGAGGTTGATCTGACTACTAGGGAATCTGACTTCAGGGAGCGTTCTAGTTGAAATATTAGACTGGGAAGTCGGAAATTCCAAGCCAGTGTTTGGTTCGTCCCGTCTGGGCTACTCTAGAAACATGGCAGCTCAACATGGCACATGGAAAGTTACAAGCAGTGTCTGTAGATAAAGATGTCAGTTCCCTTATTCAGGTGATTATACGTCTGTATTTGACGTCCTGGGAATGAGATTCAACAATCAACGGTATCTTGAATGACAGACCCCCTGTTTAGGTCTTAAGTGGAGAAAAGCAGTCTTCATCATCATGCATTGGGTGTTTGACCTAGCAGAAAATTCTAAGTAAGACAAAACTGCTGAAGACGACAATTTCTTAAATCTTACTCCTTCTTAAACTATATCTGTATAGTGCAAATCTGTTCATATGAAGTTTTTTTGCATGAGAACCAATGTTTCAGTTCCTCTGCATAATCCATGGACCATACTGTCAGCAGTTTTCACATGGACTATTTCATTGGTAGAAAGTAGTTCCAATGAAAACTGTTCAGGGCAAATTCTGTGGATTATCCTAAAAAAACTGTACACTGTTTCTGAAAAATAAAAACGTTGCAGTTCATTTGCTGTTGCACTTCTTTAAGCTCTACAAACAAAATGCTAGATTTAATTTTATTTGGGGTGGGAGCAGAATTCTCCAATATCTGACCATTATCAGCACACAAAACCAAAACTACCTGCATCGGTATATACTACCCATGTGGTGATTTGATAGAAACAGGATACAAACACGTTGCACAGAAAGTGGGACCCCATAGCAAATTAATCTGGCCCTGGCCGGTGGAAAAATCCGACTTTTTGTAATTCGAGTGAACTCAACCCTGAAAAGTACATTAAAATTACATCAAGTTAGAAAAAGGTTAGAAAGGTAGAGCAAACAGACTGGAGAACAGCAGACAGACCATCAGATGAACCAGAGAAACAACAAAGATAAAGGGATGAGAATGTGAAACGGCAGCATATGTGAGACCACAGCTGAGACATCCATCACTTCCCCTTAACGACGACGGCGAAGACGACATTAGTCATGCTTGCCTTGCACTCCAGTGAGGTGATCGCAGGCTGCCACCAGCAATGTAATGTCGGAGGCGCTGACTTGTGTCACATCAGTCTGCTTCAAAAAATGCTCTGACTGACACGCAAGGAAAAGACAGCTGAGCTGAGGAATTGGGAATGGTAGAATTACCCGTATTGTACTGTAAAACGTCGCCATCCAGTGGAGAGGAAGGGGAACTGCAGCTCTGAGAGGCGACAAAAAGAGTACAATTTCAAGGTTTTGTTATATTTTATGGCAAAAATCTTTTTGATGTTCCCTGTGGAGTTCTAATCCACATGTAAAGCAACAAGAAAGTTCAGTTAATTATCTGTGTGTAATGACTACATCATACGAGGGACATTATGACTTGAATGTCTTCAAAAAAGAGAGATTGAATTTGTGATTTAAATGAGATTATCTAGTCCTACCTGTTACAAACTTTGCTGTATTTTCCAAAATCCATGTTAATTAATGAGCTTTATTTGTTTTAACCTAGTTAGAGTAGCAATTTACCTTTGTTTCCAGTCTTTACACTGAGCTAAGCTCACTGGTTATTGGCTCTAGCTTCATTTTAGCCATCCCGAAATGTGAAACTTAAATATAGAGATTAAAATATCTTTTTAGGATTACTTTGCCATGTGGTGAGAGTTAGTGTGGAATACGTGAATTATTGTGTATTGCAGTTTTTCATTCACATGTTATGATGTGGACTTTGAGGAAGAGGAATCTGGATACTGTATAATTGGTTAAACTGGTGATACCTAGATTACAGTCATGCTGTTTCAGTCAGATTCTTGGCAAAAAAATAAGATAAATCTGATACAGATCAGATTTTACATTTGTAATTATATTATTGGCATACATTTCATTTTACATTATGTGTTAATTTTGTATCTGTGGTGTGTGTTTGCAGTGTGTTTGGCCACATCAGCTACAGGTCGGACTGGGAGCTGGTGAAAGTGGACTTCAGGCAGTCTTTCCCCCGTCAGTGTACAGAGTCCGACTATGACTCCTGGCAGCTCACAGACCTGCAGGTAATGCACACATGTAAATACAGTGCAGACACACATACTTACACTGTATATGTGTAGGCCTGTCACAAAAAACTCTTTTTGTTGGATGATATATATTGTTCCAGAAATTATTGCAATAAAAAACAATAAAGCAAGTACACATTTTAAAGCGCAATAAACTTTTCATTCCTTAGATATTCAGACATTGGAATTGGAATGTTAAAAAATATTAAAATATACTTGACAAATAAAACAAATAAAACCACACAACCAAAACAAATTGGTCTGTAATCAAAAATTGCACTTAAATATAATGTTAAGCATTTGGCACAGGGTTAGGCTACAGAGTAATTTATTCCTTAACAGCCAATATAATAATGGCCAGAGAAACTCAATTCACTCAATGTTAATGACATTCTTAAATGATAAGTCAATGTTGTGACAGGCTTTGATTATATTTTAAACTGAAATCTCACTTCTCCATGGTCACCCTCAGGGAGAGAAGTGCATTATGGGCCAAGAGCGGAGTTTCAGGAAAAGAAAGGACACGGCATTCTGTATCAAAGGAAAAAGCTACACCTCGGCTCTCACCACCAAACCCTGCCAGTGCACTGAGAAAGACTTCAACTGGTGAGCACTAACACTACCACGAGCAGTGTTCAGTTAGTCGCAATCTGCAGATTCACTGCTAGATACTACTAAATCCTACACACTGGTCCATAAAATGGCACAGGAAGATTAAATGATATAAAAAAACTTATAGCATCACTGTAGAAAATAAAAAATTTGATTCCAAGACAGAACCTTTGCTTCATTGCATCCACACTGTCAATTGTTTCCTCTGACTAGCACATGACGTTGTGAATTATGCAATATTGAATTACACATATACATACAACGATGATACCGTGTTGCATTTTTGTTTTACTATTGTTCTATCTTGTGTGTGTGTGTGTGTGTGTGTGTGTATTTGTGTAGTGACTATGGTTTTGAACGCTCCCATGTTGAGGGCAAACGCTGCTTCGCTGACTTCTGGCACGATCCAGATTCACCACCCGAAGACTGCCATCTAGGACAAACCTTTGAGACCAGCACTGGGTCTGTGCATGTACACTCACACAACATTGTGGCAGACTCAAAGAAAGTTTTTGGGAAACATAGATATTTATTTTTTTAAGCAGCGAGATGAGATCTGTCTGTCAATATAGTGTCTGTGTGCTGGGATCAGGACGTGGTTAGCCAGGGAAAACAGCTAGCCTGTTGCCAAAAAATAATAAATATTCAACTCCCCCTAAAACCGCAAGTTGTCATTTCTGCATTTCTGTTCATGAACGGATCAAACAGCTTCCAGTCTTTCCTACAAAGCTAACTGCCTCTTGTCTCCAGCTCGGTATTTAATACACTGATAGCTTGATACTGATCTTCTCATCTCAGTCCCTGAAAACAAAACAAAAGAAGAAAAGAAGTGCTTTTCCCAAAATGTTGAACTATTCCTGGGCATATGCCTTCTTGCTCTTAAACTTGCACTGTCCTCTGCTGTGTCTCAGCTACAGGAAGGTGATATCCAACGTGTGTGAAGGGGGACTAAACAAGCAGCAGAGTGCCAAACAGCACAACTGCCCTCTGCTCCCCCCTCAAGGACTACAGGTCGGCATCAAAGGGCAGATGTTGGCCGTTGCGCCTGGTGATGACATCACATTCATTGTTCACCAGGAGCAGGTAGGATGAAGGTTGTTCTCTTGCCTGTTCTTCCTTTCCTTCCTTCTGTTCAATTTGAATCAGCTGAAAGTCCCTGTCCATTCCTAACAGGGCGATACCAGCAGCACCAAGTACCAGGTGGACCTTGGTGATGGAGTTAGGGCCATCTACCAGAACCTGACAGTGACGGATGAGCCCATCCAGCATCGCTATGCAAAACCGGGTGTTTACAAGGTCACAGTGAAGGCCGAGAACATGGCAGGGCACGATGAGGCTACCATGTACATCCAGGTCACAGGTCAGCCTCCCAGACAGTCACTGGATGTTTGTATATGGTTATTGGACAACTGTGTATATTCTATATAAGATCATTTATCATTAAGCTGTATTGAGCAATTATACAAAAACATTTTATTAGATATTTTTAGAAAAAAGTTATTATCATCATTAGGTGCAAGGCTGTGTGAAAACAGCATCAATGAAAAAATCAGTAAAGCCCACACACTTACCCTATAAAAAAGTTTAATAATGGCAAGCTTTTGATCCTAGTTGGGTCTATCTAAGCAGCTGCCCCCTTCAGTTTGTTTAAAACAGCTTAATAAAAAAAAAATTCTAATAATTAATGTAATAGACAAGTGAAAAAAAGAACACTTAAGCAGACACATAAATGATTTGTGCTTCAGGAACTTTTGCATGGCAGGGAAGAAAATAGTCACTATGTCGGAGAGAAGCAGAAACTATTTAGCTACTCATTTATGTGGATAGACTAATTCATTAAAAGCAGCTGCAGCTGAAGGTCTGCATTAGCTTATAGAAACGTTGAGTGCATCCTGAAAATGACAGTTTAAACACACAATATTGCATTTTTCAATACTTATGAATCACCAAGTCAAATTGAGTCTTAAGTAAGTCTGACAGCAGACAAGTTGAGTCCTGTCTCCATTTTTGCATGCGACTGTCTAGGACATGTCTGTAACCTGCACAGTCCTTTGACCTAAATTTTGTTTAACAGAAAGATAAAGATAGTGAAAACATTCTTTTGCAGTCTGTTCAGTCATCTCTGACATGTCTAGCTTGCTCAAAAAGTCACCCCCTGCTGTGAAGGAGACAGGTTTGAATTTCACATCTATTTAACTTTAGATTTTTTACCTCGTGGGTAGAAAAGACTCCCTGCCACTGACTGCATCTGACACTTAAATTTAACATATAAGGTGGCTCTATGGTTTTTCAGTGAGTGGGAATTGGAAATTCCTATTTTGTCTTTTACTTTGATAAGACGTCTCTGTCTTTGTGCAGCTTTAAAACCCAAAGAGCTGGTTTCATTTTGTGGGTTTAAGCTGATAATGAAGACTCTTGTGGGAGACTCACTGAGCTATCATCCTTTTATTTTGTAAAGATTATACTCGGTTCTTATTTGGAACGTTGTATGAAGATTTTCACATTTATGTGAGTTTGACCTGCAAATGCATTCAAAACTAAATCATTTTTTTGCTTCTGAATAAAATGGTGTAATTTTATAAATCATTTTATAAAAATTCCTATAAATCAGGTTTTTTTCATTTACAGCTCCTCTGCAGGAAGTGCACATGGAAGTGGTTCCCATTGCTGGAAGAAACCATGAGGTCAATCTGACAGCCGTGGTTCTCCCTACTGAGGCCAACCTGACTGTCTTCTACTGGTGGATAGGAGACAACCTGCGGGTAAAAGACCACAAGCTTCATCTTGTAACAACAGTGAAATAGTTCATTAACTGTGTCTGCTGATGTTTGGTTTAACATGTACAGTGGGTTTATCAGAGCTATGTGGTTACAAGCAGCAGCCTCTGTGGGTTGAATTAAACTTTCAGGGCAGGAAATCAAAACAGTGAGCTGAAAGATATGCTGAAGAGCTCTGTAGAACTGAGGGGAATTACAGGTTTTGGTGATAATTCACAGTGGATTCATCCCTACTTGTGACCTTTATTATATGACTATGTCATTACTTATATTGTAGCTATAAAAATGTTGATTATTGCAGCTTTAAATCTGCAGTTACCTGCCACTAGGGCAGCAGATACAGGTTGTGAACACAGCATTGGCATATCATCATTTTTTAAGTTGATATGGGGAACTTAAAGCAGCTAATCAGTGAGCATAAACTCACTTTAGAAAAAAAAAACTGAGTGGAGCTGCAGATTCAGGTGATAATTGTCTGTGGCTCTATCACATTGTTTGTGTACAGTATTGGTTATTGACCAATTTCAACATGTCATCAAGGAAGCCATTCTGTGACATTTCTGACCTCCTGTATACACAGCTGACCAAACTAACAGCCAGCCTGCTGTGATTTCTCCTGTAGCCTACGCTGACTCTGCAGAACAGCCTTCTGACCCGTTTCCCAGAGACAGGAGAGGTTTCAGTCACCGTCCAGGCTTCTAACGGCCGGTCCATGGTGCAGGATACCAGGACAGTCCGAGTCTACGGTACCACACTAATATTCTTCTCCAGCATAAACATTGATTTTTATGTCCACTCGCCACACGCACAAGAACTTACATCATATTGATCAATTTACACCATATTTCAAATGTAGCATTACTGTATATTTTAACTTACTACCATTGAACTACCCATAACAGACAATAAGTTAAATTATTGTGGAAACAATAGTCTAGCTCATTATTAGCTTCTAACAGAGCTTTGGACAACATGTCAGTCTTACTCAGTTGTAAGAATTTCTTAATAGCTCTTCTTGGTCTCTGACTCATTCAGACACACAAACCTGCTGGCTAATTGATTAAAATATCTGTTGAAATATATCCAAATAGCTTTCTACAAACCGATGTGTTTTTTTTTTTTATAAGGTGCATGTTTTTTTTTAAGAGAGCGACTGTGCTGTTTCAAACAGTCATGTGACATTGAGGTTCATTTCTCAGCTTAACTTCAGTTGAAGCAAACTTGAGATTGTAGTTGAATGTTCCATATAAGTGTCAGGGCTGGTAACAAGGACTCAAGTGCAGACCAGAGTTCGAAGTCTCAAAAAGGAGTTTTTAT
>NW_023339984.1:2421688-2437814 GCF_004916995.1 Morone saxatilis | reverse complement strand
CAGTGGCAAGCAGCAGGCCAGGATCACGGCCGATGGGTCGTGACAATAAGTCTGCTCAAGATAATGTTTCCTGGTACCACACCAAAAAGGAATGCCCACACCACCTGAATACCTGATTTTTAATTAATGCTGCTGTGATTGCTAACTATTTGCCCGTTCTGTTCGATTCCAGATAACTTCCAGGTCATCCCACTGAGCTTCAGCACGAACCTGGACCGATTCAACCCAAATATCCCAGAGTGGAGAGAGGACATTGGCCAGGTGGTCACCAAAATACTCGCTAAGGTAGGACCTTAAAATGAACTGACTATAAATGATGATTTCAACACAACCTGCCTGCTTTCCTTGAGTTAGCGTCCATAACACTAGCCCTCTTGAACTAGTGGCTCCAGCACAGAAAAAGAAACATAAAACACATCCAGTGTTGAGCAGTAACTCATTACTTGTAATAATATTACAGTAATAATTATACTTTCCCATTAACTAGTAGTGTAATTAATTAGAACATTAATTTTGTTACTACAGATCACAATAGTGCACAACTACTGTTCTAAATAGCGCTATAAGCAATCATGTTTTTTCCATGTGAGTTTAACCTCCCTATGCAAGTAATGTTACATAACTTGCTAACACACAGTACATGTACTATGTGTTTAGAGTAATAAATAAATAAATAAATAAATAAAATTTAAGTAGGAATAAAACTAAACAACGCTATCAGTCTACAGCCATGCTAGTGGCTCTCTGTATACTTAAACACAGCAGCTAAATGCTAACATCGACATGTTAATGTGCTCACAATGCCAATGTTAACATGCTGTTAACAACAGCCACTATAATGTTTACCATCTTAGTTTTGTGTGTTAGCATGTGCTAATGAACACTGCACATAATGTACAGCTCCCAGGATGGCAAAGTCCTGACCACCCTACTCTGCCTCTGATTGGCTAGTTCTCGTTGCCTTCACTGGTTTGGTTGATTAGGTTTAGTTATGAGGAGTGTTATGGTAAGCCATTCAGAGGCAGAGTAGGGTGGGTCATAACTTAGCCTTATTGGTATTAGAGCACCAATATTACCTTCCCCAATAACTAGTAGTGTAACTAATTAGTATTACAAGCTTAATGCTCACAGGCTATTTGCTACCTTTGTCTGCCATTTTGTGATGGGCATGTAGCATACAGTGGGTTGATGAGAGCAGTTTGTGGGGCGCAAAACAGAAACAGAGCTAAAAGAGGCTAAAATGCTCTGTAGAGTTTTAAGATGTGACTGACCTCAAAACCATCTGCCTTCAGATCACAGGTGTCCCTCAGGAGTCCCTGGTTACGGTGGTGAAGCCGGGCCTCCCCACCACAGCTGACCTGTACGTCCTCCCACTGGACAGCAAACCAGCCAAGAGGGGCATGTTTGTTGATAAGGTACATCCAGGAAATAAAATATATTTGTCAGTTACTTCTGTAGTCTCATTAAGCCACTTGTTAGCAAATTAATGTAAAAGCATCAAAATTCACAGGTGGGGTATTTAACATGTTTATTTAATAAAAAACCCATTGAGGAGAAGAAACCCAAAGTGCAAAAATGCTAATTCAGTTCCGGGTTTTAGGACTCATTTCTGTAGCACTCTATTTTCTGAAACCACAGAGAGGCACAGACACATATTCATATTTTTTTTTAATTTTATAGTAGTCAGGCCTGCAAACTTTTTGGTTGTAAGAGATGACACTTTCTTTAATTGAATGTTTTCTTATCTTCAGCGTATTCCAGCCATCACGCAGGCCTTCAATGACAACAATGTCAGCTTTGTGGTGCGAGGAGGTCTACAAGTGCTGGTGATGCTAGCTGACCCAAACGCTGGTACTGTACTTTTAAATGCTATTTCATTTCCTATATAGTCTGCTATTTAAAACTACAATTTTTGATGTTTTTTAATGATAATTGCATGTTATTGATTTATTTCCACGGGCTAGGTCTAATTGCTAATGACTCAACAGCTACAACAGCAGAGACTGGTGCGTTCATGAACCATAAACCTGCACTTAACCTTGATACTCTCTGACTCCTGCACCTTTTCCTGTCCTGGTTTCCGAACAAATCATCTTCTCCGGTTATAACCTGTCTGTGCCGTGCTTTTTCATCCGCCTGATTATCCTTCACTGAGTTTAAAGTGGTCTTGATTTCTGTGGAGTTGGACTTTTTTAAGAGAAACTTCAGTTGGATGTTTTGAATTTCTTACCACTTCTATCCCTCCACTCCTGCAGTTTTTGTCTTAAGATCTTCTTCTTCCTCACTATACTTTCTGGGTTTGTGTGTAAAATTATGTTCTAATGGTGCAAACATGATGCGATTTTTTAAATTGGTTTATGTATTTATATTATCACCCCAGGCTACCATGGAGCTGCTGGAGGTCCAGGTGTTTGGGCTCTAGCAGTCATTTTCCTAATCAGCATCATTGCCATCGGCTCCTTCATCCTCTACAAGTTCAAAAGGTGAGTCATGTCATGTCAATGTTTTTTGACCACTCTCTACAGACAAAAACAGAAGCAGTAGCAATATTAGGTAGTGGTTCTTCTGCTTTTTCTAACCCATAGATATAGAAACGTACATAGCGTGCTGTCAATATGACGTGCATCTGCGCCATATTGGGAAGGTGAAGATCCACTAGTTAACAGGGCTGTCACTGAATATTTTAAATTTGAGTAAATATTTTTAATTCAATTTATAATTGGTTGTGTAAAACAAAAGGAGCAATACTGCAGCTGTCAGGGCTGCTGCATGACAGACAGGAGCCACACAACGTCACTTTCATTGATTGAAAATGAAATGTAGGTCAGGCTGAAACAAGCCAATTATTCAACTACGATCGTGTAGTAATGATAGCAGAAAGCTCACAACCCTGCAAATTTCCCATTTTCCACAATCAAGCAAGCAGGTGGCTTTACAGCACTATAATTGATATGGAAATCTTTGTCTTTGTTTTTAGAGAAAATGACAGAAGCTAAGATTCTAAATAATTAACATTGATGTTGCCCATTCATTATGGCAGCCTGCATGCCCCCAGACAGTGGAAGTTGTGGCTATTAAGAAGGTTATTTTTTTGGCATAGAGCTGATTCCATCTGCCTCCACTAACTGAATTAATTCCTACAAGTAACCAGTATACCATCCAGTTTCTTACATTTATAACAAACCATATTTCATGAAAATCGGTTCAGAATGAAGTGAGTTACATTTTGTCGTGAAGTCTCCATCTCTCAGTACTGGAGTACTGGAGTACTGGACTTCCACAATATGGCCAGACGTATAGTGGCAGCATCCAGCAGCAGCCAATGTTACGTTTCTATATCTGTGTTCTAACCAACGATTGGATTTGTAGGCCCCCAGATTCTAATGACCCCAGTAATTACACAGTTGCTATGTTGTCCTGTAAATCAGGGGATTTACTCTCAAGAGTATGGAGATACTGCAGCATACATTGAGCATGTAAACACTATAATATTTCATACCTCCCAGTAGCCACACTCTGAAGGGCAGAAACTTACTATGAGGTCATTCTTGATGTTCTGAAAATCAACAAAGTTCCCAGTTGAGTTTTAAAGCATCAACAGTGAGCTTGGTGGACGCATGTTACAATACTCATCCAGTGCATGACAATGAATACATACATTGTTGGGGTGGGCCATAGATTAGTCTTGATTAATTTGCAACAATGAGACCTAATTAGGGATGGGATGATGTACAATTTTATTTAACCCCCTTGTGTAACTGCATGCTTGCTTTTCATGTTAACACACCAGCGGCACCTCCTCACCTCCCAAACACAATGTCCACCGAAAAGTCACTTGAATTAAAACATGCAGTGCCAAACTACAGCCCCATCTTACAAAAACAACAAATCCCACAGTCCTTGGCTTAGGACTGAGGATGCCTATCCTCCGCTGTTTTTCAGGAAGCTTCCAGGCAGCCGCAACGTCTACGCCCAGATGCACAACGAGAAGGAGCAGGAAATGACCAGCCCCGTCAACCACAGCGAGGACACCCAGCACATCATCCAGGGCGAGGAGTTCATCGACGATGACCTGGACTCGCAGACTCTAGGTAACGCAGGAGGTAGCCCCGCCTTCCGTTCCCTTATAAGGACTACCACTAACCACTGCTACTAAAACCCAAGCCACTAACACCAGCAGCTAACACACACAAAGGTACTGGAGGACTTCCCCTTTTTCATCATTATCACTGCTTTTACTGAAAGGCTTTTCTTTTGCCTCAAAGGTTGGTCTCAGGCACTTTACGGTCATCACCTGCATTTGCAACCACATTCAGAACATATCATGACTATATCTTGTTACTGTGCCACAGTGCTGTGGCAAAACAGGAAAATACACTGCCACTATGGCGTTAAATTGACTTACTACTCTAAATAGATTTGCACTTAAACTGTGTAGTCTGCATTTAGACAACTGTTAACTGATGGTTGGTCATAACTGTCACAAATGTATCCTGCATTATGGTAAACTTGTGATGTGAGTGCTAGTTGTATTTGCTTATGGTGAGTCATGTACGCCAGTGTATTGATATCTTATCAATATCATGTTATAACAATGTTCTAATGTAAATGTTGTGTATGTTGTAATAACATGATATTGAGCTTCTGGTGTGGCAGCAATACACTGCCATACTCACGCCTTCCCAAAGCAACGTACAGTATATTCCATGGCAGTATGATATAATATGATATGATGGCTATGCTTATGATGACGCCGAAAGGCCTTGTGGTCTGGGATGTAGTGGAAGGTTAACAGAGGTGTTGATGGTAACATTAATAACTATGATTAATATCCTCACTAACTAATAAGAATAAAGAAATCCTTAGTCTGTGCGCGCACATTGCTCGACATTATGACCATAAGTGAAAGTTACTCTGTTATCTACCACTACATCACTGAGCGTGACCAACATTTAAAGGGCTTGTGTATATAAAACTATTATTCATTTTGCATGGATGTCAATCTGATAAACATTAAAGGTACCATGTGGAGTTCTTGACCACAAAGGGTGCTTTGGAGAAAAGACAATAGAACATATTTCATATATATTGAGGACACTCTCGAATTATTTGTAATGGGTTAGGGGTAGTCTTTGTTTTTTAAAAGAGTTAATATGAAAATTGTATTGAGTGAATTTATTTTCCATCACTGATGTAAACCAAGCCCCAGGGAGCGGTGCTGTGAGAGTTTGCCATAGCAGCCACAGTCGGCATTGCAGATCATATGCAGCTGAGATGCACTCCCTCAACCTCACACTGGGTGCTTTTTATTCGCTAACTTGTGCTTCCACATGTCCTCGCTCCCCCTCTGCCATCACGGAGGAGATTCCAGTTCCCTAAATGCACCTTGAGGAGACGAGGAGAGAGGAGGCTTCTGGAGAAGCTAAGAGCAAGGAAACACAGGTGTATCCTACAAGTTTTTTATCAAGTTGGGTGGGTGTGATCTAAAAATAACACACCTTCACTTGTGGCTCAGAGTGCTGCTCATGTTTGGTGTGACTGCACTTTGTAGTGTTGCATTATCTACATATAATATAATAGAACATGGTTACATGGTGAGATACAATGCAATCATGCTGTGTGATATAACACAGCATATAAATAATAATATGATAATTTAATCACACAAAGCAGCAGTTTGTATTGTAGAATAAGTAACACACACAAAACAACCAACATACACACATTCTTATATATCGATGCAAAATAATTTAGTTATTAGAAAAAAGTAAAGTAAAGTGAAAAATTCAGTCAGAACTGTTTGTTGTTGTTGGTAACAATAGCAATGTCAGATTTGAACAGAGCTATGGAACATTAAATCATCCCCCTTTGTTCACTACAGCTCAGCCCTTCCTACCCTCAGGTGTGTAAAAACTACAACTTATGGTTTTGCAGGTTATGAAATCATCTTAAAGGCAGAAAAAGAAATCCATCCCTGTTCTTACACAGCATTATTGTGCAGGTAACAATGATGCAAGTAAATACCCTAAATAACCAGGTTACACTGCATACATAAAGTAGTAGCTTTAAAATAAATATTATATGTTATAATGATTACAATACACCGTTATAATACTACTAAATAACAATCTACATATCTGTGTGTGTGTGAATACTGTAATTATTATATTCTGTAACACTGGAACTGTTGTTGAATAGACATTCGTCAGTCTGTCAAACCAACTGGTACCAATTTAGCTATGTAGATTGTTTAACATAGCAATTATTACTGCTGTGGATTCTAATAATAATTTAATATTCCTTTTAAATAGTCTAATTGACGTACAGATCAGTGCTGTGTTATGATCTATTTACTTGCATTATTATGATCAGCACAATAATACACCACATAGCTGCGTAAGAATGTGTCTGTCTGTTTAAAATGCTTGTGGGATGCAACAGAGCCCGATATTGGCCTATTGCAGACATATCAGTACTGGCATATATATTATATGAAAACTGTTTTTATATCATTCAAAAAGGGTTCACTTCAAGAATTGGTTGACATTGTAGCCTATATGTTAAAGAATGTTTAATTTAAACAAATATTATTAAAGAGCGTCTAAGAAAGCCTTCTGAGTACCTTTCATACTCATATCTGTGCAAAATCAGTCTGTTTTCATACCAGCTCAAATATTCATAATATTGGCCACCATCTTGGTAATCGGTGAATTTTTCCCTTCTAGAATTGGTATTGTGGTCAATAAACCGGTAAAATCAGTCAGGCTCCACTTTGCAATTAAATGATCCTGTAAATTCTATGGTGTTAGATTGACCGCACACATTATATTCCATCTCACCATGTGACTGTTATTGTATCTGTATATCCTCATACAGACACTACCACAGCACCTTTGATAAAAAAAGTCTGCGTAGGCACACCGTGTTTCCCCCGAGCGGCTTTTAAGAATTTGGAAGATCCTCCATGATGGAGGAGGTCAGATGATGCGTGGAAGAATAAGATAGCATAACGAAAAGCACTCATTTATCAGAAAACTCCACAGGGTACCTTTAGTGAGCCACACTGTGTCATGATCTGGACTTTGTATTCTTTTAGCATCGCTTATTTCATTGTTGTCCTGTTTCTTTCTTCCCTCTTGTTGCCAGGCAACCATTCTGGTGTGGTCCTGAGCATCAACTCCAGAGAACTACACAGTTACCTGACCAGCTGATGGCTGCCATGGCAATGCTAACGAGCTAGCCTAGCCTAGCCGGCTAATGAGCACAGGGACTCCACTCTGCCTTCCTCCTTCTCTCTCTTCCTCTCCCTTGGACACTTCACCTCCACTCCATGGCCTCCTCAACCCTTCAGCTCCAGCTTTTGTATATTAATTGTTTTCTTCTTTGGGGGTGGGGTGGGGGCTGAGGCTGGTGGAGGAACCTTTACTACCCTACTCAATCTCTTTCTGCAAGGGGATGGGAGGCACTCTGCTTTACCTAATGTATTTTACATGATTGCGAGCCCCCTTATCTTCTCTTCACGTCCCACACCAGCCCTGGAGAACTGCACTGACACCCAGTGAGGATGGAGGTCTTGATGGCGTAACAAAAAGGACACTCACTCATCTGTGTTTTAAAAAAGAAAAAAAAAAACTCAGTGTGTATGTTGTCTGTACTTGTAGACACTCAAAATCAGCGAGCATGACGAACTGCACTGGTTTCCAGAAATATTCACAGTCAGAGGAGGTTGAACCATCCATTGGCTGTAGCCACCGAAGGCCAAACAGAGTGCATTAGGGTAGTCCAATTAAAAATATATATTTTTACTCTTCCCCCTTTTAGTTTTACTCTCTTTGTTTCCCACAATTACTAGACACACTCTCTTCACAGGCAATAATATTCTCTCAATGGAATGTAGGATATGAAAAACCCTTGAATTTGCATGTGACAAGTGTACACATGCAAACACAAGAGGGCGGTGTTGCACTTTCTTAAATTCCCACTCACAGGTACTTGGAGCACTCAGCTTCTTTGGAATATATTGTATGTTTACACATTTTTGAAATCCCACTACATTCATATCTTGTTTATAAGTCCACACATTTACAGAAGTTTGTTGAGTGGTGTTTAAAATCAGCGCCACCTTTGTAGGAGCTCATCGTCTGTCCCATGGTGCCTAAAGCAGCAGATGTGAATCTGCTCAGTGACATTACCCATTGTCCAGTTTATTTATTTCTAAAAACAGTATGCCCGTTCTTCCTCTTCCCCACACTGTCTGGGTCAGAGGTCAAAGCCGACTCGTTCCCCTGGAGACAAAGGCCGCTGTCATGGAGGGAAGGTGTAGTTGATATATTTTACTGTATCAGCCTATATTAGGCGTAGCCCGCGGTGAAATCATGTCTCCTTAAAGGTTTGGTTTGTTGTATGTAAATGTGTAAATATGAACAATCTCCTCTCTGTACATATTCCCTTTGACGTGTGTGTTTTACACTGCTACCAAAATACACAGCTTTGTTTTTTCTTTTGGAGTGACCCTTCACTGAGTTTGAATTTAAAAAATTCTCACTGTTTCCAGTTTCCTCAACGCGTTGCCTGCTTCACATGTATCCATCTCCAATACTTTCAGTGTAATCTCATGAGTAAGATAATTTTATGGTCTTCATTGTTAACTGGAAATAATTTCATCTTCTTATAAAAAGGTACTCACAACTACACAGTGACAACTATGTATATGGATATTTTTGATACACTTCAGTCAGTTTTTGTCAGTTATCTCAGAACGTGTAAAACACTGGTTATTGTTTATGTTGCCTTTTGCTGAAGTCTTTTTGTTTGTTTGATTGCACTAATGATATAAGCATTGCTGTCGACACATATCGCACAGCAACTGAACAAGTCTACAGACTGTATCAAAAGGTCTTTGGATGAAAGGCCTTTACAGACTACCAATGCTACCATTAGCACCAAGATCACGTCTTGGTCCGTCTTGTATTTGATACGAACAGCAGACCACATTCACTTGTTCTGATTTACACCTTAATTCATTTTTTGTACATATTCTGCTCATGTTCTACTTGTTAGTTTTCTAGTGATGTTGTCATTGTATCAGTGTCCCCTTTAACAAAGGGGAAAGTGGGAATTGTGATATTCCGATATAACAGTGAAGGAGTTTCACATCTGATGGCACCGATCATGTAATTTTGACCACACCGTTTTCTTTTCCTCTTTCTGCTGGTTTATTTGGTTTCTTGATTTTGTTATTAGAAACAGTTGTGTGTCCTCATCAGGGAGCGTAGTGCACTCAACCTGCATCCTGGAATAAATCACTCCCATAACTTGTACGTCTGTTGGTTTTATCTGATTGGATACACACTGTGTCAGCTTGTGCTCGTGAGTTAATAGGAATTCTGGCTCCTTTAGTGATCATTTGGCTGTGCTCACCAATAAGAGCCAGCTCCCAAACGGCTCTTCATTTAGGCTTCAAAAAGTCAGATAAAGTCAGCAATGTTTTACCTATGATTGGTAGCTGCGCTCATATATCACTTATATCGTTCAATTGAATTACACTAAATCTTATTCATTTCCAGAATTGCTGAATTTTTACATTATGCTTGGTATAAATAATGTAAAAAATATATAGGAAAGTTTTATTGGTATTGACTTATGTTTTGTATGTTGGTGGCTGGCGCAACATACAATAGTGTTACCGTGCTTGGGTCTTATTGATATTACCAAAGCCGGACATATCTGGATTGTATTTAACAAATGTGTTATAGGTTCCTATTATTATGTCTTGTATTAGCCTAACTTATAAAAACTGAGAAAAAAATGAGTGCTGTACTCTGCACTGGTTTGTTATGCTTACAGGAACTATAACAGTGACACAACCAAAACAGCAGCTTTCAACAGTGGCGAAATTAAAAGTATAGTACTTTCTGTAATTTAGGAAACAGGTATATAATATATCATTTGCTTTACTTACAATAGTGAGTGGAGATAATACATGTTTGCATTGTAGGGGACCTATTATACTTTTTACTGTTATTTGTTTGCAAATCAATTATAGTCGAATATTAGTTGACTGTACAATAAACGTGCATTATATAGGTTGTACTGACCTTAGAAGATATTTCAACAGGTACAAAAGAATGAGGTACAATCTTTTTTCAAAAATATACATCCAACAAGTGAAATCTAATTATTTTGGGGCAGAAAAAAGTCAGTTTGTATGATCACAATAAATACAGGATATACTCTGCTAATTCATCCAAATCACTCCTTTTACAAATGCTTGCTGCAGTTTCTGAGTTCACTATTTAGGTTAATTGTACAGTTTTTAATATAATATAAAATATCCATACAATATGTCACTGAGTCACTTTCCTCAATGATATAGAAGGATCCCTTAAGGAAAAAGGTTTAGAACCACTGCTATAACATATTTGTTGAATACCACTTAGAACATTTTAGTTTAGTAATGCAATGAAGACCCAAGCATTAAAACATACAACATACATACAAAACATAGTTCAATATAAATGAAACAAAACACGATTGTGTAATAGTTGTTGATGTTTTTACCATATTTTAGGATTTTATACCAAGCATTATGTAATATTATGGCCTTCTGGGAATTATAAGGGTTAGCATAATTACACAGAATAATTGAAGTGCTATATTTGCACACATATAACCATAGGTATAAACATTGCTAAATCTGGCTGTAATTTAGGCCAGAAGTGGTAGTAAATGCAGAGCTGCTGTTTCTGAGCTGAGCCAGAGGCTCTGGTTCAATAACAGGAGCCTATTTTAAGAAATGTATGACATGTGCCATAAAAATGAAATGGCCATAAATGTGCTTAATAAAGGGACTACAAAATATACTTCAATTGTATTAGACCATTTTCTGAATGCCTTTTTTAAAAAAAAATAAACTGCACTGTAAATAAATGCTCTGGAGGCAATAAGAATAAGTTACACTGGCACATTGCCTCCCTGTCCACTATAACCAGTCCACTCTGCCTTCCTGTCAAACCCTGTTTTTGAGCTGAAGTCAGAACTGCGTCAGAAACTGTGAGAAACAGCAGAAAGTCCTCAAACAGCTCATACAATGACAGAATATGAACAACGTAGTAAATAGAAAATAGAAAGCAGCGCTGGAGGACCCACTGTGGGCATTAATCACCTGTTGGTAATGCAACATTTTGGGTGTGTTTGATACGTGCCACTTGCGTGCATTAACTCAGTGATTTTTATCTGTTACTGTAATGCTAAATTTAACCCATACCAACGTCGTGTTTAAAGCTGCAGTAGGTAACTTTTATAAAATAACTATTTGTCATATTTTCTGAAACTTTCACTATATCCTGACAGTAGAACATGAGACTGATATCTGTGAAAAAAACAGGTTCCTCTGGCTCCTCCTAGTGCTCCTAATCTCATTTGCAAGAATCCACTGGGCCTGAATGAAAACAACAATAAGTGTGTCTCATGTTCTACTGTCAGGATATAGTGAAAGTGTTAGCAAATATGACAAAAGTTAGTTTTTAAAAAAAAATATATGTACTGCAGCTTTAAATTTAGAACATTATTCTACTTTAGCGTTTACAAACTGCTAGACCCTCAGTTTCAGGACTTTTTAATCTGAGTTTTGGAGCTATTGGGAATATATAAATACTAATATAAAATACAAGAATGTTATGTCCTAATTGTCTAGTAAAGTTATATAATTCAGCATTGATTTGGAGTCTATATAATATAATATAAATATCAATATAAAATACAAGAAGTATTAGAAATGTATGAAAAGAGGTGTGTCCTGTTTTTATAATGTAGTAATATAATTCAGCATTGGTTTGGAGTCACTGCGTCACATGACTTGGAAGAATTGAAAATAAACTGCAAATTTCTTCAGTAATTTATTGACGGTCCCTAAATGCAACTCCTGTGGTTAACAGTGAGAACAGCCAATGGATGGAACTGAAGACAGTGCTGAGTCCGGAGTGAACGACCTAAAACTAACTTCACTGCAGTATTTCCATGGAAACACAAGAGGGCAGTGTTGCACAGGTACTTTAAGAGCTCAGTTTACCTGAACTGTACAAAGACACAATGAGACAGTGTTGATGCATATTGTTTGTCATTCAGGGAAACTGGGCTTCACTGCTAACTGGAAATGGATCTGTTGTCAATTTTATCAGTTTTTATAAAAACTGGTAAAAATGTATTCTGTGTTTCACTCAGAAGAAAATTACATTTCATTGAAATATTTTACCATATCGATGGGGGACTACACTCAGGGGCGTTGGCTACCCAGACCACTCGTTCCCAACCTGGAGGTGCAAGAAAACTTTAAATAGTTATATAAAGTTGGCCCATACCTCAGCATTTCATTAATTTTTGTGAAGAAAACTAAAAAGAAAAACAAAACGAAGACCTGGACACAAGCTATATTCACAGAGCCTGACTTTCCTCACCTCCAGCCTCATCATCAGCCTCCTGAGACATATTATGGAAGCAAAATAGGCCCAAATCACAGAGACAGAGCTGAAGCAGCAGAAAATTTAACAATTCAAGTACAAATTTGAAAAAACGTACAGCACATGAGTAAATATACTGACCTACTGCTGCAGATATGATGTCAGTACAGAAATGCTAAACTAGGTTTAAAGTAATTTATAAACCACAGATTGGTTTTTACACTGTAAAATATCTCAGTAGTCTCTAGCTTGGTTACAATAAAAGAACACATCTAAACCATATCAAGATTGTTGTTTGGTATGTGAAAGGATAACACGTAAATACATGGAAATATACTGTAATTCTTATGCAAAGGCAGAGTTCAGGGTGTTGTGCTGTCCATCTCTGTATCTGTGCATGGCGAGGTTCCACACAGGCTGAGAAACCAGACAATAAATGAAGGGTCAAGAAATTTGAAGGAAAAAAAAGAAAATCATTCTACTTAAGTTCCAGATGATCCAGATGTAATACAGCCAGCAGTCGGATATGAATACAGGCTTTGTTTTTGTCTGCAAACATTAAGACTTGTTTTAGTCTGTGTTTCACAAGGTCATGTTCTGTTGAGGTTCCTAAAAAAATGTGTGTGTGTGTGTGTGTGTGTTGTAATGCTCGTCATAATGTCATCAATAGTTGCTGTGAGCAGTGGAGGACAGATGAAGCAGTTTTATAGTAAATGTTGTAATAGTAACCTTTCTAAGCTTATTTTGCTTGTTTCACTTAAAAAAGTTTCATCCTGTCTGCCTGAAGCCACAGATCTCTCCTTTCTGTCTGCTCTTTGGGAACTAAGAAAATCATAAACTGTTATTTTTTATTGTTTGAAAATGTGACGCGTGGTGCCACTAGTTTTTATTTGAAATAAAAAAATGTAACTCTTGTCTGGAGGCCTCTTGCTCTGTCACAGGATGTATTCAGGGTTGCGGTCTGTACAGTGACAATAGTGTGTGACACTGTGTGTCAGCAGATTGAATCATCATTCACCACGCATCACAGAGAAACAGAAGTGCTACAGCACACCTTTCTCCCTCCTCCTTCTTTTTCCCTCCTCGTGAAGGCTGAAATTCAAATTTCCATTCATCTGACCACTTCAAGGACAGATTCACCTTGAACGGTTTCCCCACTTGCACCTCAGCTTTGAATCCAAACTGGACTCAGTGAACGTTTTAGTGAATGAATGAATGAATAACAACCTGCTCAATAAAGCACAGAGTCACTGAGGGCTGTTTGTCAGGAGCTTTATTAACGTATGTACAGCATGTCTGTCACCGAGGCGGAGACCGTCTGAGAATACAACAGAGTAGAAAATGTATAAGGTGCAAAAACAAACACTGATGTATGAGTGTGTACTCGCCCGCCCCACACCCACCCCCCTCCCACCAAGCCAAGCTATGTACAGCAGGTTCACATTTACTGACATCAGTTATAAGCCACGCTGAGCCGACAGGGAATCAAAATGAACTAAATACTATAGATATAACTCCCCATGCGCCCCCGTCTTCATGCTAACATGCTGACTACACTCTAGATCGCAGACTTGTGGGCTACCCATTTGAAAGCAGGAAGGGCACGGAAATATTTACACGGTTGAGGAGCAGTTTGCGCCCACGTGCTGTATGTAGCATTGGTTTCCAAACTCTACCTGGAGTGCATGCTAACGCTACTTCTGTCAACAATAAAGCACCACGTATACTCAGCAGTATCAACATGGCTGCAAAGCGTGAGCAGTGGAATGTAAAGCCATTAAAAAAGCACCATAAAAACGTGACATTAATGAGTGTGTGTGTGTTTGTGTGTGTGTGAAGCAGTCTGAAAATCAAAGTCACAGTCTTTGATTCAGCAGAACACACAGCAATTTGAGTTTACAGCAAGTGCCTCTATTTCAGTCAGTGTATTGTTGATGGGTTTGGAATGTGCCTTGGAGACATTTTAGCGCACGCACACACACACAAACACACACAGGGTCAGATCACAGGGCTACAGTAAACCAGTGGCGTGATCAGAGGAACTGGACCGAGGCTCTTGGACGAGGGACTACTGTCAGCCATGTTTTTGAGGTTTCTGAGTTTTCCAATGATGGGCGCCAAATCTTGGGGTGGCCACGCCTCAGCCTGACCTGCCCGGCTTTCCAAACTCTAACACACACCCGGCTAAAGTCCTTCTACAGCCTAATGACAGCCCCCCATCATCACACTGAAGGACTATTTAAAGAAGCACAATTATTCTGTTAGCATTCAAACTCCTTATAGGAAAATGCATCTTCTCCAAAGCTGAGAGTTTAAATCTTTTATTTATTTTTTTTATATCAATTATTTTTGGCTGTACTCCTGAATATACATTATTTGTAGAAAGATAGATAAACACTGTAATGATCCAGAGGGAAATTTAGGATATATTCAATTTAGTTGAAAGGAAATACACATAATAAAAGTATATATAGGTTAAAGTATTACCCACCAACATACCTTCATATTGCATGCAGGTCAGGGACATAAAAATGCACCTGTCAATTAGTGTCTCTGCTGGCTGGAGACATGGCAAAAGAGTCAAATCTATGCCATTAAAGAGCGAAACATCACTTTGTGTGTAAAAATGTCCGTAAAGTGTCCCAACCATAACCAAACCAAAGCAAATAATGGCGTCATTATTTGTGGGGATGGGACACTCTTGAGTATTACAGTCACAGTTTGTGACCCTGAGCAAAAAAGGTTCATTGTCTGCACCCATACTGCTTTGGATATCTAGGTTCTCCTCAGCTGACAGTCAAAGTGTCTCACAGCCATGCAGATCAACCTTGCTTTCATCTATTGCCTTTCATTTGGAATAATTCTGCTTCTGTAAATACCCCTGCGAGCGGAGCTGCGCTGTTACTCAGCCGGTGTGTGTTGTGATAATTGTGACCATTAATGATGCACTTTGCTGGCTGATGCTGACACCCATGAATGAGAAGCATTAAGTGTGTAGGGAACGGGATTCTGTGGAGCGCCACAAATTCTACAAACAAAAAATTTAAATATATCAACATAAATAAAGAGGGAAGCTAGTATTTCCTTTAAACATTTACAAATAAATACTTGGTTTTGACCTTTAACCTTTTTGAATCCAAACTGTCAATCTGCTGGAACAGATTTGAATGAAAGGAGAGAGAAAAAGAAGGTGGTTGCTTTAAACGAGTACGGCGGACAACACAAGTTGCACAACTTAGTACACTGAGCATGCTCAATAGTAAAAAAGTTTAAAAAGGTTGCTATGTCTGTATGTGTGGTACTGACAGTACACTTAAACCAGCAACTAGTTTTGGTTCATGTGAATGCTATGCTTGTGTCCTCCTCAACACACTCAGACTGTATGAACAGTTTTAAATAAATATATACACAATTCCTTAAAAAGTCAAAAGAAATCAGAGTAAGACGATGTGAGGGGTTGGGTGGTTTATGTGCCATTCTTCTGCTCCCATTCCTGCAAAACACACACAGAGACACACTTAGTTTACATTCGTCTACACATTTGACATATATTTGCCTTTGATACCCAAGTGCCTTAATTCTTGATTGTTGTTTATTTTATGTCTTGTTGATCATTTATTTATGTCTGTTAAATTGTTGATTGATTACTTATGTCTTGTTGATTGTTT
>NW_023339984.1:2375302-2421576 GCF_004916995.1 Morone saxatilis | reverse complement strand
ATAAAGTTGACTTGACTTGATATTCAAATTAGTGTCACTTTATCCCCACTTTGAATCTGTCCATTTGAATTTAACCATCTTGTGATATACCGTTACATTCTTACTATATAATAGCCACAGCTTTTATAGATAACAGCTAGCACATGTATTAGCAAACTCCTATACAGCACTCTAGCCCCAGCATGCATTGTGAGCTCTGACCTTGGCCTTCCTGAGGACGTGTCCCCGGACTGGCGAGGCCTTCTGGCCGCCCTGCTGCCGGCGGAGCAGTGAGGCGCTGTTGACGGGCAGGGAGCAAGACTCTGTGTCGCTGGTGTCACAGCTGGAGAAGGGAGAAGACTCCTGGGTCCGTCGCGACATCGCTGGCGACTGCGCACACACACACACACACAAAGGTTTAAGGTTGTTGGCAATTTCATGCCAGCAACATTTGATGTCTGAACTGTCTTGGAGGTATAAAAGCACCACAAGATCAACCACAAGATGGTCCGGGGGTTCCAAGATCTTCTCACCTGGAGACCAGAGGAGCCAGCTTTCGGTTCTATGGTGAGGCCCAGGGTGACCCCCCCGTTCAGAGCTTTCTTCAGGCTCTCCTTCACCTCCGTCAGCTCCAGTTCCAGGTTCACCCGCTCCTCCTCCTTCTGCCTGCAGTTCTCCTCCACCTTCTTCAGTCGCTCCGACAGTGAGGCGTGCGAGCGTTTGCCTAGTGGAGGACGGGAGGAGGATTTTTCTGTGAATGTTTAAGAAACTTGTACTTTTTCCAGACCAAAGACTTTCCCAACAATTTAAATTTCAGACAGCACTCCTTTATTGAAAAAAAATTTCAACATAAGGACTTTTCTAATTCTCTTTTACCAGCAGCGGCCTCCACAGCAGTGCGCAGGTCTCTCCTCTCCTTCTTTAGCTGGGTCAGATGGTTCCTGATCTCCTGCTTCTTCTTCATCAGCTCTTCCTCCTTTGACTGCAGCCGCTTGGCGTCGGCCTCCACGCGGTTCTTGCCGTACTTACACTGCTCTGCATCTGCAAGACGAAGACTGGGTGAGAAAAAGCTGGATACACAAGGCCCGACTACGATGCAATGGCTGAGCCATCCGCATGTTTTCTGTTTCTAAACCTAAATCGACCCCACAAGGAGTTTAATAATGGATTAAGATATGAATAGAATGCCATTAATCCCAAACATCAACTCCACACCAAAACATGGCTGAAAGATCCCCAATTTTAAGTGTATTGTGTGATGGTGCACTGCCCATGATATCTGAAAATAAGAGATTTAGATTCCAGGACAACAAGAGCCCAAACCAACACATATCGGAAAAGGAGAGCATAGCTTTTTTTTTATCAGGGCACTGGTAAGACATGAACTGCCCAGAAACCCACTGAACTCACAGCCACAGCCTTAAGCAGTTATTAATTACACCAGGACCATGGAAAATACACTGAGGGTAACCATCCAACATCTGTGTGTCTATGTGAGTGCATAGAAACTTTGCTTCTGAGGAATCACTCAATCAAACCACCGCTGACATTTTCAAATTCAATACACTTATTTGACACTGGAAATCTGAGAATTGTGTGGCATACTCTAAATCCAACATGACACATATTTGGTATTTCCATTCCGACATTTGGAAGACTGACAACCCTCCTCGTTCACACATTAGGCAAAAAATATACTATCCTAGACCACAAGGATTAACACGACCACATTCCACCCTCTCCCAACGATCTGGGCTCCATTTCTGCTATCGCGTCTCTTTGAGCGCTTCCCCAACATTGGCAGGAGGTTCAGGTCTGGCCCACTTGCGTCACACGGATCGTCTCGAGGGTAGGGTAGGTTTTAGGTTTTTGAGTTATTTACTCCCCCCTACTTAAACCAACTGTAATTTGGACATCCAAATTGCATTCTCCAAATTGCTGTGGAGCGGAGTTTCGCTAGAAAGCAATCAGCGGTGGTGAGGCTGGGAGCGGGGGAGCCAGACACACTGTCTGATTGCTCGCTCACAGCACAAGAACTGACTGGGGAAGGTGGACCACTCTCAGAAGTTACTATTTTATTCTGATTTAATAAGAAATGACTGAAAATGTCAGTTTTTATAGTATAAGTATGACAAGACCACTTCAGTACATTCTGTTTCTACTTACTGGAGTTGTTGCGTTTCAGAGAAGCTGTCCCATTTGTCCCATTGACTCCATTCTTCTTGGATTGGTTCTTTGCCTCTGCCTTCTGTTTCGACGCCACCCCATTGGTCGCTGTTCCCTTCTTTCCCTTCAGCTGATTGGTGAAGAGCAAGGAGGAGGGAGACATTTTTTCAAATTACTTTTCAAATATCTCAGAAAAATTAATACCATACTGTATATGAGCTACATATGTGTTCTATTTGTTCTAAGAATTGTACCAAAACAAAGATGGATGGATATGGTGTTTTCTATTAGAATTATGGAAAACATTGAGGATATTTGAAAAAAATAGAACTTGTGTTATTAACTTACTACTAAATTATGCTTGTATCATGTATAATACAATTAATTTCATTTAAATTAGTTTCCCTTTGATTTGATTTATTTAATTTTTTTTTTTATTACCACTTGGGAGTAGTAGAAGAAGCTAAAAACACAACATTGACAAAATATCACCTACTCACTTTTTACCTTGGTTTTTGTCCCCAGTAACACTGATAAAAAATATCAGGCTTTTAGCTGCTAAATGCTTCACTGTGTTCACTAGCTAGTCTCTAACTGTGTCCGTCTGTCGTGCGGTGCTGGGAAGGTAGCGTACAGTGGGTTTATCAGAGCTTTTTAGCAGAAAACAGCTTCCCACTGCACCTGCAAACAGCGCTGTCAAACTGAGTAAACCAAAACAGTAACGTTGTGGGCCGTAAAACCAAAACAATTGGCTTAAAGATGCTAAAAAGTACTGCAGAGTTAAAGGGAAGTGCAAAGTTCATAATAATCTGTGGGTTCATTACACGTAGTCACTTGACCATTGTTAAAACCAAAAGAATTCTACACTATTATGACATCTTGTCCACAAGAACAATGGTCTAATGATAGAACAAGAATATTTTCATATTGCTAAATTTAAAGTACATTACATATATAATTATTTTTATTGTTCTTGGTCTTTAAGCAGGTAAGTGTCACCAAGGTACATGAAATGTCTTTTGCTGTGCTCTTAACCTGCTCTGACTGACATGGCAGTGGGTTTGTTTAGCTAAAAATTATATAGCAGGAAAGAAAAAGGATAAAGATAAAAATCCAGAGTTAAAAAAACAGCTCCTCGTCAAATCCAGTGTCATGGGATTTACACGCCCTGCAGTCTGTTGTACACCTCATTGAATGAAAATCTACTTCGTACAGTGGAGCGGGTATTTTGTGGTCTTGGAGGCAGTGTTAACACCCCTTGGCCACGCCACATACAGCACACACATCAAAGGGTTGGCGGGGAAGAGGCGGAGCTCCATACAACACCATGTGGTGACTTATGTGGCCGTGGAGGCAGGGTGGCACTTAAAACGGGACTGTAAAAAACACACAGCTCATGCACATTGTAAAGGAGAGGAAGAAATACACTATGTGGGACAACCACACACACACACACAGTCCATACATACACACTCTCTTCTCAACATAAAGAAATAAAAATTGGGCTAAAACCGGAGCTTATGCAAGAGCTTTCTACGGTTTATAAGTATTTAAACACAGAAACTAATTTGTTGATCAGTTTGAGATATTATTGATATCAGTGATCAGCTTGGACTAGAGCATGTCTAATTCAAGGCGAAGCACATGTTGAGTGTTCCCAAAGACTGGACACGGGAATGATTTCAGGCCCAGTCATGGTGATAATTGAATTACTAAGAACTACACCACAGAGGGAACACGACTCATAGACTGATGGGAAAAGAGAGGTGGGTTTGTGGGTGGCCAACATCAACACCTTATCTGGTGAGTCAAAGCATGCTCCTGCAGGAATAATAAATAGAATTTCCTCTTTCGTTCGGCCAAGCACCTCTCACTTTGACTTGTTCACGGCACATTTAAATCAGGAGCGTCATCATTTCAGTGAAGGGGTGCACTGTAGTGAAACTCAAAGATATCAGCTCCGGGGAATAGATCAAACGTCAATGTGTAATGTGAAAGAGGTCACTACTAGAAACCAACCTGCAAACTCTAAAGTTCCCTCAACCTCTGTGGAGGATTTTAGACTGTTTGAGCTCTCTTCTAACACATTAACTTTGAGGACAAAGTGTTCACTTGCTGCCTAATATATCCCACAGGATATATTACAGGACAGGAGCCATGATAACCACATAATCAGTGTTATTCACTTCACCTGTCAGCGCTCACAATGTTATTGTTGTATAATATAGACTCAACTTAAGGTACCTGGCTAATATTAGCGAAACACTGGCTAACTAGCTAGCTAATCTACAGCAATCGTAAGCTAGCTAGTTAGTTCGACCGTTACCAAAAAAAGCGTTGCTGCTCTGAATATCAGCATAAGTACCAGTGAGTGGAGGTTGTTTTATTTTCAGAAATAATAGTAATAGAATAATTAATAATAGAAATATGACCTGAGTGATGTAACTTGAATTCCTGGTCCTATTTGAGCATCAAGACAAGTTCTAATATATCAGTGCTTCCATCAGAAACAAATCACATGGACTTCATAATTCTTTTTCAATTTGCACATTCATACAGGGAAATGATCTTCCTCAAAGGACATTTGTTTCAGCAAAAAAGACCAAATTCACATCCATTATAAAGGGAGTTATGAAAAATCAACAACTCTGTGTTGACAAAGGAAAAACACAAAAGGTAGACACACACAAAACAGAATCATAGACTGAGAAATGATAACAGTGAGAATGTGTTAAACAGTGAGGGTTAAAGAGCAGAGTGTTAGTCACCTGGGCAGTGTCTTTAGTTTTAGCATCAGTAGTGAGGAACTTAGAAGAGACTTTAGAAACAGGAGTTTTGTAGTGACTAGTAGAGGTGGAAGAAGAGGAAGGAGAAGAAGACGAAGACGTCTTGGGAGGAAGGCGAGTGGCCCGCTTGGGCGAGGGCATGTTCTCATAGAGGTCAGCATTCTCATAGTGCACCTCGTCTTTCAGCTGGCGCCCCCCTGTGCTGGGACTGGAGTATAGCGCCTCTGGGTCCTTGGGTTGGACCGGGCAAGCATGCAGGCAAGCAGAGAGAAGAGGAGAGAAAAGGAGAGGAGGAAAGACATAATAACAGCGGAGAAAGACAAAAGGAGGAGAGAAAGACAGATGATAGCAGTATAAAGCTAGTTAGTTAACTCTTCTTTAAAACAACGGACACTTAATCAGACAATTAATGATGTCCTGATCCGATCTAGAAGACTGCAAAACAGTAATCCTTCGGGACAAATGCACTATTTATAAAGACATCTGGAATTGTGATATCTATCTATAACACAAGAACTATTAAATCAAGCCAAGCATATACATAAGATTGATTTTAATAACTTTACATGAAGTTTGCGCTGTGTAACCTTATTATCCAGAAAAACACTGGATCAGGGTCGGTGGCAAAAAAATTTGATCAGGACAATCCATACTGACAACGATATGTTGATAATGAAATGCTACATATAGCACCTTTTCTATACAGAAAGTGAAACGCAGTTAGCAAAGAGAGCAATGATCAAAGTTACATTCAACCAAGAATGTGAAAACCAGCTAAAAGCATTAATGTGTTTTGAGCTGCTGTAGCTTACGTGTTATGTTTGTGTATCACGTGTTAGGAACTGTGTCCTTACCGTTCCGTTGATGGGTACATCATCATAGTGCAGAGCCATACCGGAGGGGCAGGCGTAGCCATTGACTGGGTTGTCCAGGTACGGGTTAGGAGACACAGCACGCTTACTGGTAAAACTGTGAGGAGAAAAATAATCCAATCTCTTTAATAAAGTATTTCTCAGATTTTCACGTCAGTGATCACTCACTCATTAGTCTATAAAATACACCGTACATGGATCAATAACAGCAGTATTGTCAAGCCTTGGGTCACAGTAAGGGCTGAATACTCATCTTTTCACCATCTATACTGAAAATGATGCCACATAAAAAGCAAATCAGACTGACAAAGCCTAACTATAGGAGCCATTTCAATGCTAAGAAGAACATAAACACATGTTCAATTTCCATTTTAATCACTAGAGAAGCTGCATGTGTCGCTCACCAGAAGGACTGCTTGGCTAGCTGGATGACATTGGCAGTGGTCTCGACGTCGATGTAGTCGTAGTGCAGGGTGGCTGGGTCAGTGGTGGAGCCAGTCTCAGCCAATAAAACCCCCAACCAGCGTCCCATCACCTCAGAGGAGGAGGCCTGGAGGAAAAGGACATTTACAGGATGTCAGTCAAACCAGTTTATGTGATATTCGAGTGTGCATCAGACAGGAGGTGGATAATGTATATAGAACAGTATAGTATGGCCAAAATGTGGTGCCAAATGCCAGATTCTTACACCATTGATTTAAATCAGGTCGTCAAACAGCTTTCCGGTAAGAGTTTCTTTTTTATCATTACCTTCAACTTATACATTATTAGCTATAATTTATTCAAATTAAGAGCTCTTTCAGTTTGTTGTAGGAACTGGCCACTACTTGCATGTTACCATCTATCAAAGGCTTTGTAATGATATGTTTTTACAGGGAATAGAAATGGAAGCAAATGTCTAGCAAAGGATAGTGTGCAGACTATGCAAGGAAATAGAATCAAAACAAACAAAATGGCAAATGGAGGAAGTTCATATACACCAACAACATCAAACACACAGACACAAGTCACAGTTGGGTGGAGTTTTACCACATAAGAAGAGAGGAAAGGAGGAAAACATGACAAGCAGAGTTTGCTTGTACTGGTGTGACTGTGCTTTAATATATTCTCTGCAGGGATACACATCTCCTCATATACAGAAACTGCAGGATTCCTCAAACGCAGCTCACCTCCAGAACGGCGACTTCCTGGCCATTACGGAGCAGACGGAAAGCAAAGGGGTGTTTGTGGTCAAGGCCAGGGCTGACCTCGCAGCCTCGAAGGGGCAGCGAGGCAATGTGGCTTTTCAGGTCGTCCCGGTCCTTATGGAGCAGCAGCTGGTTGTCTTTCAGGCGGCACCAGCGCTCCCGCCAACGGTTATTGGACAACACGTTGAGGTAGCCTGTCAATCCAAGCAGATACAGTCAGTCAGTCAAATGATGTTTTCTGTGCCTTTCTGACTGAGTCGGCTGTAACCACAGTACCTCTAAACCAATTAGGGCCTCATTAAAGGCCTCAGTATGCTTTATCTGGGGTTTCCAAACTTTTTCCTACCAGGGACCATTTTCAATTCATTGTAAACTAGAGCTGCAACAATGTCAACTTTTAACTATTTGGATGGTTTTAAGTAATTTTTTAAAGAAAACTTCCCTGATTTCAGCTTATCAATTGTGAATATTTTGTGCTTTCTTTACTCCTCTATGGCAGTAAACTGAATATCTTTGTGCTGTGGACAAAAGAAAACATTTGAGGACGTCACCTTGGGCTATTTTTGTTGAATCATATTGTTTACTCACAGCCATGTAGCAAGTATTCTGAGGCCAAGCACCAGTTCACAGCCCAGGGGGTTGTTCACCTCTGCTTGAAACTCCTTTTTTTATTCTTTCACACAACTTTTTCTGTTGCTTTTGTGCGTACACCCACCAAGAACGTGTTTGAGGAGGGACTGTCAGAAAGTGTTGACTATTCACTTAACTGAGACTTACGGTGATACCCAACACACTCAGAGTTCTTGGAGAGAGATTAGGGAGGTAGTGGGTTTTAGTCCTGTCTTTAAGTCACTGGGAACCACAATGTTAGACTTGGCTGGATGACACAATGTGCTAACTAGTTGGTTTGAAGCATACTGAGACCTTTCAGATAATGACTTTAATGTCTTACCACATGTGGGTACGTCTTCTTCTGCTGACGAGGTCTGCTCATCTGTGGACGGCTTCTTCTTACCCAGCCCGATGATTTTAGTGATCTTCTTCCCTGCTCCCTTCCCCACCGTCCCACTCTTCTGCTCTGACTTTGAGTTCTTCTTCCCTTTTCCTAAGAGAGAGACAGACATTCTGAATTTAATTCATGCCTTTAAAAGAAGGGGAAATGAGTAAAACGGCATGTTAAGATTTAATGTGTTCTGTCCCACATTACCTAAACATGGGAAATTACTGAGAAAGATGTTACGTGTTTATTTATGCTGATTCAATTATGTCTGGATGCTTTTGCAATATCGTAAGGAAGAGAAAAGGAGAGAAAACGCAACCTTAGAGTCTCTTACTATAAACAGTTCAGAATCAGTTGCATTGGGTTTAGTCAGACCCTTGTGGGTTCAAAAGATCTTTGTTGGTGAACTAGACTCAGTTTAGCAATCCCAGCATCCCCACTGTTCTGAGCGGGCAGATCTCAGCTGGCCTATTTTCTATCCAAAGACAGAAAGAGAGGAATGACTGTGCACATTCTGCTGGAAGGAGGGCTAAAGTCGAGTAAGCCAGGTCTTAAGAAGCTATGTCTCAGTCCCAGCGTTATTCTGTCGGTCTAAATGAAAAAAAATAGCTTCTGCTTCCCTTACTTGTTTAGATACTGTGGTCTGTGGTGTATTTAAATGTGTGTGCATATGAGAATCGAAGCAAAGGAATGGAAGGAAAAAAAGTATTGGTCAAAAGACGTGATAGTGTGATGTCAAACAGTACAAAAACTTTGACTTTTAACTTTCTCAACTGCCAGTTAAAGGCAAAAGAGACAGTGGAGAAGAACTGTGGGAGGAAAAAAAAAAAAAGAATTCCCCTACACTGATGCCATCATGCCGAGACAGCTAAAACCAAGTGTCTGAATTCTAGACACACACACATTGACACTCACAGTAATATACTGTACATAATCAGCAGACAGACAATGCCTTGGCCTTGCACGAAACAGCACCTAGCTGTTGAAAGTAGTAGTAGTAGTCCAAACTGATACGGTGACAGAAGCTCTTTATATTGAATTCTTCTGGCACTCATAAGCTTCTGTTTCAAAATTTTTTCCATATTGCATTTTCCTCCCAGATATGATGTGACAACTACCATGGCGACGGCCTTAATTAAATAGGAAGCCGTCTGCACTCAATTTCATTCGCAGGGTTTTTTCTCGTAATATGAAAAGTATACAAACACACAATGCAGGCCCGAGGTGGAAAGCAGACACACAGATGTGAAAACGATTCGAACCTTTTTAAAAAGGAGGAATTATTATTATTTTTCCCCTCAGAAGACGAGTAGCAGGAAAACTCTGATCAGGTAAATTTGATTCCAGTAAATCAGCTCTTTTTGTTACCAGCCATGGAAAGAATGTGGCTGATTAAGCTGAAAAAAAGGGTTTCAGGACTGAATGAGAGAATGACTGAAGCATGAGGACGTGAAGTAAGAGCAAGAACTCAGTGAAGTTTATTACATTTAATCGGTTGTGTTTATTGGATGAAAATAAAAGGTAGTACAGATGTCTAATTTCTAACCATCCGTGATTCAAAAATAGGCTCACATGAGAAACGTTATGAATCAGGCTGAGCCAAGGTGTCCTCGTGTGAAGTGGTTAAATCAGTCTGACTATAGGTGTAAAGATTTGAAAACACACACAAGAGTCAGAGATACAGCTACATTAATTTACATCCAGACATCCAAACTAAATTCTGTGTTAAGTCTGACAAAAATCCAATCTTTTACATCATGCAAAATGCTGCCTGAAGTTTTTGCATTGGATTTACGGTCTTCAAACTATGTAACTGTTTTAGAAAATGTATCGTTTAAGAAGGTGATATGAGCACTCGCGGTAAAGTTACTGGCTTTAGCTGCTAACGATACTTACTTACGATTCAAGGCTGTAATGAACAAAGTAAAAGAAGGTCAAGAATTTTCGATACTTCAAAAAGCACTCACAATTCTCTCTTGTCATGTCATGATTGGCTCAGAATTCGAAGGGACATTTCTTTAATAAGATTCACCCAAAAATAAGATAACGTTCATTCTGAGGTTGTGCAGTGTAAGCATAGCCACAACTCCTGACGAATATACAGAAAGGAGAGAGAGAACCAACCCAGAAATGTTCTAGATGTAGTCCCCAGACCAGTATTTGTTTCTTTGAGCAAGGCACAACACGTTATGATGTAATTTACTAAGACACAACCATCAGCTAAAAATTCTTCAAATGTCACTATTGACTTTTTACTTTCTTTCGCCATCCAGGAGCTCAAGTGTGTACTGGGAGGGTGAGAGTGACGACTGCTACTCGCTGAAGGATGGTTCTTATTCTAGATGTAATAGACCCGAAAAGGTTAAGACCTACTTCCCTGGAGAAGTAATCAACAATTTTATATAATTGCATTAGGCTCATCAGGGAGATCATTGCTACATTGCATAAGGTTTCACAGCAAGACACATGCAAATGACTTACACAACCATGACTCCATAAAAACCCAACTGGATTGAAGATTTGAAATTAACAGCTGGTGGGAAATCTGTTTCAGACATAATGTTGGAAAAATGGACCAATCTTAAACACTAAAAAAATAAGAGTGTTAAATTTTAGTTGACAATCCAAATAACTCAGCTGACAAGTAAAATGAAATATCTCTCCCCAAGGAATTTTGCCTGCTGAGCAAACAAACGGTAAATAATCTGAGACTCTTTCACCCGTATATCTTTGTTTTGGCGTCTAGTTCAGCAGGGGAAGACCATCTCTGTGTAAAACCCATGTTAAATAAATCCAAATGCTCATTCTCCATGCTTCATGCATTATTATTAAAGGCTGACCTTTTCAGAGCTCGCAGAGATTCCCTTTCGAATCATAAGACAGATTAATGGGGAAAAGGCAGCCTTAATATCTCAGGATTTAGAACTGGGTCGAAGTTGAAGACAAATCTTTGTTGGTTTCAAAAAAACAACAACATTGACAATGTCCTACCCCTCATTAAAAAAAACTATAAATGTTGTGCTTTCGGGCTACAATTAATGGTTTTATGATGGGGATTTCACTCTATTAAAAAATATATTCTAAACTAAACACCTAACCATTCACAGCTGTATGAAAAATCATACAAATTTGACAGAAGCAGTCTTAACTCAGGGTCCACTTACTTGCTTTGTCCAGGCCTTTCAACTGTATCATACCTTCTTCATCCGTGTTATTTGGTCATGGAGGTAGATGACAAGCAAGCTAAGGATCTGTTATAATTTCATCTATAGTACTTGCCAATGCCAATTTAGAAAGAATGACACAGTTAAAAGCTTTGAAAATCACTGATGAAGACCATACGATTCAGTTGAAAGCTTTGGAAAAAAAGCTTGAGTTGGGATTGCTGTGGTCCAAAGCACTGACCAATGATGCCCACCCTATGACGCCCACCCCTGACCAATGGGCCCCATTATAAAATGATTCATATAGGCCCTAAGGAGTCTTGCTTGGGCTTCACTGTGGGCCCAGCTATTGGCCCCCTGTTTAGCAACAAATGGGCTTTTGAGGGCAGGTCAAGATTAAACCTGCAATTTGTATACAGCCCCATAAGCGTTTCACAGTTTGGGGCACGCAGTCGCCCCTAATTTTGAGCCAGATGTGGCCCCTAATGGGCTACTAAAATTGGGCCCAATGTTTGCCCAAAGTGGCCCCAAATGAGCTTGATTGCTGCGGATGCACGGATTTAACAAAAAACAATCATCAGTATATCAAGGAGTAAGATCCACAACATTCTTTATTTTACTTTACTACTTTACATTATTCAAAACCTTTTTATTTCCAACATGGAGCTAAAACATACTCTTGGGTAGAGATGTCATGATACCAGAAATTTTGTAGTCAATACCAATGCCAGTGAAATTCTACGATTCTCAATACAATAAATATAAAAGTTTGATACCACGGTAAAAATGTTCCAATCAAGTTTAGTTCTCAATTAGAGCCTTGGCTCATTTTATGCTCATTTTATTTCATAAAACTGTAATTTTTCTGACGAAAGCTGCCTCAATTGCAAAATCTTTGAACATCATTCTCTTACATGAAGAGTCACTGAAACAGTCTGTTGTATACTGATGTCTTTCCTGTTGCTTCAACATGTTTCTTTAATCACGGTTTCTGCTTATTTTAACTACTTACTTCCTTACGCTTATTTTTTGATTCCAATTAATGAGAAATCACTGTTTCCTTCACACTAGAGTGGGATTTTCCTAGGAAAGTCCTTCCAGACATTCTGTGTTTACAACAAAAACTTAAATACCTTCATGAACTGGATGTAAATGACTTCTGTTAGCAGCCGATGTTCATTTGCAAGAAAACATTGCTGCTGTGGACTCTTACCTTGGTCCTTGCTGTCGCTGTGTCCATTCTCGTGAGTCACCTCACCGTCGGAGCTCGGCCTGTCACACGATGCCTTCTGGCAGGGCGGGAAGACCATACACAAAAATAAGAAGGTACAAAGTGAACAAAACTGTACTTTTGTGAAAAAAGACAGGTTGACAAAGACATTAACGCACAAACACAGCTGTGTAATTACATTGTACATTGTAAAAACCCTTAAGACCATCTGCAACATGTTAAAGATGAATAATTAGGCTGGGCTTGTGTTTGCTGTGCCAAGTTGGGAGTGGTTTGTCGTTTAAGAGCCTCTGATGTAGCTCATTTTCCACCACTAAACACACATGCATATATACAGGCACACACATATGGGGTATGGAGTATGTCTCCAGCGTTAACTGCAATTTTCCCAGTGAAAACCAACAATGCACTGTTTGCCCTACAGCTCCCTTTATCTTCCCTCCTGTGGCAAATGGAATAAAGTGCGGCAAACAGCTTTTACTACCCAGTGTGATTGTGTTTGATTATGCCTAGAAAAGTGGCCCTGATGGGATGGAGGTATATTTGCAAATGCTTGTCTATTACAGAAAGGTCAACTCAGGATTATTAAGTCAAATTAAGCAGAAACGGAAATATGAGGAAGATGAAAACAAAATCTTCTTTTGCCTCTCAGATTCACAAGAATTAACAATACTTTACTATTGGGACATAAGGTACAGAATTGATTAATTATAAATGCATAAATCAATATTATGTTAATAACAATGGATCAAATGGCTATGTGTAATATGAAAGCTGTCAGTCATAGTGACAAACCCACAAACAGTTTTCACCAACTCTGCAGTACCCCTCAGCTCTTTTGAGTGTTTTAACATCTTTCAGCTCATTGTTTTGGTTGTATGGCCCTCAACATTTTGGTTCAGTCTCATCACTGTCATTAAGTTCTGATAAATCCACTGTACGCTACCTGCCTTGTATCAAACAGCAAATAGACAATGTTAGTGACTAGCTAGTGTACATAGTGGATATTTCCCTCAGGGGTTTGTGGAGGCCAAAACAGAGCTAAAAGAAAGTGAATATTGGAACAGAAACACAACTCTTAGTGAATGCTAATGTTATGCTAAGTCAGTCATTCACTGCGTCAACTTTAAAAGTTGAACAAATGTCAGTGTAATGTTTACAGTGTGTTCTGCTGTCCCCATGCGGCCAAGAATGAATGAAACTACTGCTTTACCGTAAAAGTTTAAGTTTATTTAGAAAAGAGGAAGACAGAAACCGTAAATCAACTGGTGTAACCTACTTAAATTTGCTCAACTTATTGTTCCAAATACTAAAGGTCTTGATTGAGAACTATTTGGTTCATAGGCTTAAAATATGACTTTAATATGCATCAAAATTTGGGAGAAAAACTTTGAGATTTTGGTAACTGAGACCAACGTGATGCGATCTACTCGATTGTTTTACTGGAGGAGTCACCACTCTGCTGTTCTTATTAATCTGCAAAAACAAACATTCCCCATTTGATTGTAAAGTTGTGCTTCATATACCAAAATGTACACAGATGGACAGCTTGGTGTAAAGGTGTGAAGACATCTCCCAGTAGGCATGGCCACTTTTACATGTGCACGTGTGGGAGTCACCCAGACCTTTACAGACCCTTGTGGACACATTAGTGTGCTTTAGTGAACAATTGCTTTCTCTAAAAAAGTACATTTTGGCCTTTTGTCAAATTACTTATATGTTAACAATAATTCAATCCAAAATGTAACCAGCTATCAGAACCCATCCGGGTCCAGAAATAACTAGAAAGGTACTTGAAGAGTGCAGACCTCCGGCAAAGCCAGTAGTCCAGTCTGTAATATGATATGCAAATCCGCACATCATTCACACATGCCTGACAAATTTAATTAATTTTGCCATAGGAAAGTGAAAAATAATTTGTGTATTTGCTCTTTAATTCTGCTCCAAAATGGATTCTTCCTTGTCCCATGCTACACCCTTTCACTAATTTTCATTAAAATAAGGCAAGTAGTTTTTCCACAATCCTGCTCACAGACAAACCCACAAACAAACAAACAAACAAACTCACAAACTGCACAACATAACATAAAAAACATTACATCCTTGGCGAAGGTAATAACTCTGTATATAATCAGCTTATAAGATTACAGCACCTATCAGTGTGAGGGTGTGTTTACCTTTTCTAGTTCGGGTTTGTGCACTGGTGATCCAGATCCAGCTCCATCCAAGTCTACACTCCCATTAATACACACCTCTCTCATCACCTGGAAAACATAAGGAAATACATTAGCAGCAGCATTAGCTAATGAGGCTGTCGTTCACGTTAAACAAGTTGAAAGTCCACGTTCCCACACATCCTGATTACCGCCAAGGGAGTTCAATCTACATGCTGCCATGTCTGACTGAGCCGGTGGAATGTTGGGTCCTAACCGTGATCATAACACATGGGTGGATCCCTTATTTGAAAAATCCTCAAATATTTCCTAACACCATTGCCACATAATTAAGCAGTTCATTCCTTCAGCCTAGAAAGCATGCCTAGGGTAATGCGGGCCACATGTATGGCAAACTCCCTCCTCTCTCATACCCCATCATGCTACTGAATGGCAGCCAAGGGATCATAAGGCAACACAGCCCATGCAGTGAAGGGACTACAGGAGGTAGAGAGCATGCACGCATGTGTGGTAGGAGTTGGTGATGGGGTGGAGGTGTCTGCTACACACATTAGACACCACAGAGTTTTACTACGTCCACGGAATCCTTATGCAATATGGTCCAGTAGGGGTGAATGAGATCTGCAGGGCTCTGGAAGGGGCGCCAGTGAGCATTACCGTGACCTCGTTGGACTTCAGACCTGGCAATCCAAGTCGTGTGGCGGTGACAGGGGTGTGTGTAGATGAGCGGTGGGCAGAGGGAAATGAGATTTCGGTCGAACCACTGGGTGCGCAAGACGGCTAATGCACTCTCTGACACACACACACTCCCCCTCATCTTCTCCACAAGCATTCTGAACCATCTTTGGCTGCGCAGAACTCCTCAGCTCATTGGTTTTGGCTTGGAGGGAGCATAATTGGGTTTCGTGGGGGAAATGACAGACTGTGGCTCCATGGGTTTGGCTCAGAGACCGACTCAGAGGCCGGAGAGTGGGACAGACAGCAATATCATGTCTGTCTTCCACTGAAGTGCTACGATGCCAGACTGGGGTGCAACGTAGGTCTAATGATGTACTACAAATCAAACTTGAGGAGGTAGTGGGACTGTGTGTGGTAGTTTTGGGTGCTGAAACACAATTTTCAATAAAGCACTATGCCGGTGATTGACAGGTTGCTGCTGCACGCTTTGGGCATTGAAGTGGTTTTTATACATATTCACGTCCCAGGACCGCACATTTCTCATTTTTCATGCTATAAAATTAGCTTGAAGCCAACATATACCAAACTATTTTAACCATATCAAAGTGTGGTGAAAATTTTAAAACTTTATGTATTCCAGTAACAGCAAAGCTGCGTAGTTTAAAAAGTATTTGATACCTTCATTCACTTAAGATACGTTTGGCAAAACATCAAAAAAGCAATTCAGTCTTTATAATTAACCAATATTGAGAGCTTTACTCATGGGACAGCATTTAACATGGCTCTTTGTTGGAGGTCACCATAGTTTTCCTGGAAATGATCAAAATTAATTCTCCATGCTTCATGGGCTTCAACCATTTGCCTTTGGCTGCACTTAACATTTGCCATTGGTGTATGACAGCTAAAGGTCTTTTTAAAATGACTGTAATTGTATCTTTATTTGTGTATGTGTGTAGAATAGCTGCACTATTTCTTATCATTTTCAAAAGAAAATTAAACAGGGCCATAAACCATGTTTTATATTGTATTTCTGTTAGGGCTGAATGTGCAATAAAATTTATACTGTCATACTATTAGATTAAACCAGGGATAATTCAATTCATGGTTAGCACCTTGACTTCTAGACCATCAGAACGGAATTTTACAGTGATTCCACTCCTTTATCGAAGACACTTTGCAACTGAGCAAGCACTACCAATGTACAGAGCACCAAGTCCATCATGTCTTACAGAAATCCATAGGCCTTAATAACCAGGCTCCTACAGTGCTCAGTGACATGATGATACACAGTATCAGAGCTGCAAGTCCCTCGTTTGTGAATCTTCATTTGGACAGACATCTTTTTTTTAACTTTGCAAGGCAGCTGGGCTCGCGTGATCACAAGAGAATCTATCTTGTCAGGCTTTAATCTATGCTTTTGTGGCCAAACTACAGTGGTACTGGACCAACCAAGTCCTTTGAGGAAGTACTGGCAGCTACAGGGGTGAGTGCTAGGTGTGGTGCTGCGAGAAGACTTCGTTCAACAACAACGGCAGTTATTAAGACGGTTGGTTCTGTGTAACAAACTATCTGGCGCAGTCAGGTTAGACTTTTTCTGTTGATGGGATCAATATGTGGAACTCCTTACCCACCGAACCTAAAACTTATCATGAGTTAGATCATTTTAGGTAATCAGTAATGTCAGAAATTATTTGGTGCTTGTCATTTTTAGTAATTCTATGGTATCATTGTTTGTGTTTAGCATATTACTTGTGCTTAGTGCTGTTTGCATTTTTCTTCCTTCTGAATGTTTCTGTATTTAAAGGCCCATCAAGTGTCGGCCATTGCAAATCAGCTTAGGGTATAAATGCTGTTCAAATCCACATGCCATTTGATTAAGATATGATACTTTTACCTATAATAATAAACATGAAATAAATGCATACTGTGAAGGTGACTTACAAAGGAATGCCATGCGCTGTTAAACAGTTTGCCATGGACAACAATGTCTGTCAATGTGGCATTAGACAGCACACTTAATAAGCAGATAAGCCATGGATACACAAACAGAGTAAACATACAACTTACTTTCCCCAAGCATAGTGCAGAAAAGCCACAAGAAAAGAGAAGTTAGAAGAAAAGATATTACATGAGTCAGAGAGATGAAGGAAATCAGGTCATACTGTGGCAAGAGGCAAAAGGGAGATGAGGTAAAAGAAGATGGAGAGGAAGAAAAGGGGGGAGAAATGCATAACACTTTTAGAAAAAGGACTGGGAAGGTGTGGAGAATGAAGTAAGGACACAATATGGACATGTGTGTTCCATAAACACATCCTTAGCAGACAAAGTCTGGGAGAATCATTACTGTAACTAGGTTTCGGAAACCCACAGGTACTCTCCTAACTTTTCCTCCCCCCTTTTTTCTATCTTCCATTCATTACTTTCTTTCTCTTTCCTTTTCCTCTTCATTCCTCCTCTACCTTGCGTCCTCTTATCTTACCTTACCCTTTCTCCTCATTCTCCTCATCTCCCCCTTGCTAAATACGAGCTCACCTGGCTTCACTTCTGTCACAGGGACACAGTGCTGGCCAGCTGATTCAACGACGGTGGGAAATGTCGTAAGTAATCTTTATTTCCATTATCCAAATCGGTGATGTGAAACACAAGAATTACCATTATTGAAGTTTTATGCCTCTGGGTAGAAGTTCCAGAGAAGGGGACAAAAAAAATTTTAAAAGCTGGAGAAAAAGAGGTCAAGAGACAAAAGAAAAAGTGAGGGGAATAAAGAACAAATGAGTGACTGCTAAATACCCAGTTTTCCTAGCAACACAATATCCAAACACAGACACAAAGACTTCTAATCTCTCTGGCTAGATGCCACTCTTATACACCCTGAGACTGGAGGGAACACAAGGCAGGCCAGGGAGTCAAACCCTCCCTCGCCCTGCCCCTAATGACACGAACACAGCACATGGATTATAAATCCAGACTGGTTTTGCAAAGAAGGGTGTGAGTGCAGAACCTCGGCCAAGTGTATGTGATGACTGTTGATTGCAGACATAGTGTTATCAGTTCAATATGTTTCCAACATCCATGCACCTGACTAAATATGCAAAGAGAAACAGTTTCTCCAAGCAACAATTAGTGCAGTCGTTACCAAAGTTTGGGTGGTACAGAGATTTGTATATTTTCACGGGTCTGGTTGCGACTGCCTGCAGATACCTCAGCCCAGACGAGGTTACCTGCCTCAGCCAATCAATAAACAATGGCTAATTACCATGTAGAACGAGTAATTGAATCAAGAAGGAAAACACAAACTGTTCTGTTCTTTGCTTCCTGACAGCCATAAACACAAAATAGATTAAACTTGAAGTTAAGGACACACTGCAAATAATAAGACTGGTGTTTCCATCAATGGGGCAAAATTGCTCCACATTTATCAACAAGACCTTCGATGAGTTATGAAAAAAGTGAGCCTCACAGTCCGAAAGCCTGTTGGTAAAACTGCAAAGGGGAACTGAGTTGGCAGAGGATAGCGGGGACAAACGATTACAAAAATACCATTGCACAAATGCACAACGAGGGATCTTAAAATAGCGCACAATACGTAGTCAAGGACAAACAAGCAATTCCAGGAGATTCTCAGGAGAGCAGAGGTGAGGAGGAAGAAGGGGGCTGCAGGGGTTTCTTTTAAATCCAAAGACCAGATGAGGCCCGTCTGTCCTCCTTTGATTAAACCAGAAAGGAGCCCAGAGGAGCTGGCAGCGCACTAACAACAAATGGACGCAGGGGTTGAAAAGCAGAAAGTACCGGAGCCTATTTGATGTTGGCGGGGTGGGTTTGTTTTGCAGACTTGTCGAGCGGCCAGACAGAAAGATCAGAGAGAGAAAGAGAAGACAGGGGAATGACAGAGGCAGAGAAAGAATGTGTGAGAGACAGAGGGATCAAAGGACTACAAACCAAACATCTTCACATCAGAGCGAAACCAGCAGAACCACCTGTTCATAACAAACTGCTCATACAATAGCAGGAAAAGGTCCATCCTGGACAACAAAAGCTAAGTTATTCTTATACGGAGAGCTACACCCTTTATTCTTCAACACTAGCAGCAAAATCAAAGTTACAGTGCATCTAATTTTTAAAAAATCAGAAATAAAGCTTTTGGCCCGATCCTAAGAACTTCACCCCAATCTGACCTGTGCTACAATGATCTATGGTGAGCTCCGCTGACATTGGTCTACAGTACCCTTCACTGTGTTTGACAGCTCCCTCCCTAGTAAGTCACATGAGGCTGTGGTTTAAGTCATTTTAGAAGAGCAAACTGGGTTTATGGCCTCCTCACTCTTTTGGTGACTTCACATTTTAAGAAAGGTTGCTTTAGTTAAACAAAAGGGTTGGATTTGTAGAGACTAGATGGTAATTTTAAAATCATTACAATCTTTGATTGGTAGATCAACATAAATGGTTAAAGGACCAGTGAGTAGCATTTAGTGGCATCTATTGGTGAACATTATATTCCATTCCTGCCAATCAATCCTCCTAAATGTTACACACTGGTCCTTTAAAATAATTTTAACACTTGAAAAAACAGATTTCACTCAAGGAGGGCTTACTTGTTTGTTCTGGGACCTTTGATCATATCACATGGTCTTTATCAGCAAATGAAGTTTGTTCAGTTCTAACAAAACTATACATTTTATTTATCGTTTATCGACGTGTTAGCTTAAAAGTTGAGCTACACAGAGATATTTACCTGCTGATGAGGACCAAGTGAAGCAAACCTGCACCTTGACTGCAGATTGTTTTGTCAACTGCTGTTTGCAAGCGCAACAATTAACTATCTAGCTCGACTATTTGAGCACTGTTCTATTTAGCAGAATGGAACCACGTCTCTGTTCAGATGGATCATTTTCTGCATGAATGCAATGTTGTAGGAAAAGTGGACAATTAATTAGGGTTTCATTGCGTTACCTTGAGCCACTCCTCGGCCTGTTCTTTGCTCTGCACAGCCAGCACTAAGGCGTCCGCCCCCTGGTGGACAATCTTTAGTTCATGCTTCTTCTTCTTGCCGTCTTTGGGGATGTGAGTGATGCTGCACCCTGACAGGGTCAGCTCCATCTGGGGGGTGTGGTCTTTGGAGGACTTGTAGCACTGGAGGAGGAAAAAAGGGGCAACGTAAACTGGAGGAACCAAACATGATACTGTTGTATTGTTCTCTCAATCATCTTTTCTTTTAGGTCACCATTTGCACACATGCCTACACATAGATCTTACGTGGGAAGCCATTAAATTGTGCCCGGCTGTGGTAACGTATAGATAAGTGTCCCTCACCAGCAGTTTGTTATCTTTGATGACACAGAGGAGTTTGGTCCACTGGCCAAAGCGCTTCTTGCGCAGCAGGAATGCACAGATCCGAGCGTCCTTCACCAAATCCATGGACGCCTCTTCAGATGGCCACTGGTGACGCATCTTCTGGCCCTTCCCATCTTCCTCCTCCTCATCGTACGACTCATAGGAGCTGCTCATGGCGTCCGAGTCATAGTCTGAGGGGGAAGCAGAAGGACATTTTTTTCATTTACTGCCATTTATTTTCTATTTATTAAATTACAAGTAAAGAGGAAAGCTATGTCCATTAACTACTGTCCGTATATGTGTGATGCGTATTGTTAATCAGTCTGTCACTCACTGGAGGTGATGTATTCAGGGGCCTTTCCAGGACTTAAAGGCACTGCTTCCTCATAGTAGCCTTCTGGTAGAGAGGAGCTGGGCAGAGGAGGGGGGCCATTGTTTGGAGGCTGCAGAGAGAGAAGAGAGAGAAGTTTCCTTTGATTAGTGAAAAATGTCCCCACGAGTCCTTAAATAACTACACTGACTTTTGATTATACATATTTAAAGTGAGAGATGTATACACAAACCAGACCTAAAGATGAAATTAATGAAAACAGATAAAGAGTCATCTTGGGCAAGGAGCCATTCTTTGGATCAGGACAATAACTCATAATTGTCCTTACAGAAGTGTAAACACAGAGGCAACCACTGTACATAGACATTAGAGGCATTTTCAAAATATGAAAAGAGAATAGGGGGGAGACTGAGAAAGAATGCTTGTGAGGAGGAAAAGACAATAATTTTAAGGTAGTGTGTTCCAGAGACAACAAGTGAGAGGCCAAAAGAAGTGTTGGTTAAAGAATCCTAGCCTGAAGTCTTGTTATGGCCATTTAATAACGACTGGAACAGAACTTAAGAGTGACTTGATAACCAAAATAAAGAAGTAAAGCTGATAAAAACAATTCATTTGTGACCAAAGACTCTACAGAAAGGTGTTGATGTTATTGCACAATGGATGAAAGATATTTTATAGTATTCTACTGCAGAGATCATGACAGTACAGAGAGACACAAGGGGGGAGAGGGTGGAAAGAAATGAGACCTCCTTTGTTTGGACGTGTTCTCTTTGGCACCACACAGTCTAACAAATCCAGTTGTTAGAGCAGGGGATCAACTGCACAGCCTGACGTGATCCATCTTGGCCAGCGCTGTGCACCGCTTCTCTGACGTTTCAACTCTTAAAAATAACACAACTGTGGCTATAAACATTAAATCTGATAATCTGACAGGTACATAGAAACAAATGTCTCACTGGTTGGCATCCATCAGAGTAAATCCAGCATTTCAGAACTGTAGAGAAATGTTTGTTGGAGAGTCATATATAGCTTTTAAGTCATATTTTCCTTCAAAGCAAACTGAAAGAATGAGCTTCTGCATGCTTCTCACTAAAACTGACTCAAAACATACTCATTGAAACCTTTTTAACTTGTGACAAACAATATGTCACAATTATAACTGTAACTGTAATGGTTTCTGCAGGTTCAAACAGGTTATATTTAAGACTTTTTAAGACCACTATGGATGCAATTTAAGACCTATTTACATCCATACTGGAAAAAAGTACGAAGCACATAAAGGAAAATCGTTATTGGTCCCATACTGGTTCCGTTTTGTAGTTGTCACAGGATGATAATAAAAATCTTTTTCAAAAACACATTTAAAAGACCAAGATTTGGTAAGATTTTTACGGTCAAAACCATACCAGACTTTAAGAAAAATGTTCCCACTACTGGCTGTATATATTTAACTGTATTAAAAGTTACTAATAACATTAACAATGACTGTTCTATTCAAATGCCAGCATGACCAACAGCCGGACCCTAAAACTGAAGCAGCTAAATTAAATTCAGCCATTATTCCTATTTCCTACAGTGACATGTCAAAATGTGTTCTACAAAACAGCACTATATGCAGTGTTTGTTATTGACTTTATGATTTAATTTGTCCTTAAAAAGACAATGTGTGATATTACTGATGTCAGTTGCTCGTCCACATTCAGAAATGTATTTCGAAATACATTCCGGATGGGCATTAAGATAAAATAATGCTTTTAAATAACAGCTTACAGGAGGCCAGGGGAGCGTAGCAAGGACCATTAAAAGCAATGTTTCTTCTAATAAGTACAAGCCAGTACCAGACAACCTCAAACTGCATGAAATGTTGTCAAGCTGTAAAGACCTTATAAGGCCACAAGTCTCCCTGAAAGCCCTTTTCACAAAGACCATAACCAAGCTGCGATGGCTGCAGACTTTTTTCCTCCTATGGAAAACCCCTTTGATTTCTCTTTTTATTTTATTTACTGGTGGCAGCGCCGATTTTCCGCCAGTTATAGAGGGGAGAGACTCCATAACTGTTATGAAACTCCATGTGCTATGGGCCATTGGTTACAGCTGACCCAATCAGGCGTCAGCGCTGCAGTGATGTCAGCATCCATTGCTGTAGCAACGTGGAACATCCATAAAAAGGTTTGGCTGACGTGCAGCCTCAACGGCTAACTTCTTCAAAGTGCAGAAAGTATGTGTCACTGTGCCGTGACAGTGGACAGTCCAACATTACAGTCACTCTGCCATAATTATGGCGCTGCTCTAATGAAAGAGAACTATTATATTTGAACCAGAATTTCAAAGAATGGAAAGAAAAAGGCTAATCTATTAGAGACGATTACACTTTTTACAAAGAAGAACTGTAATTTTATTTTATTGGTACATCCCTTTTGACCTCTAAAGAGTGTTAGAGTTTGGTTATTTTTCTAAGAGTTATTTTATATTTCCTTGCTTATTCTCTGGATAATTGCTAGATGTAGTATGAATGGAGGACTGCATTCGGTGTGCAGTTGATTAATCATCCATTTTTCCTGTTAATCTGACATTTAGTGAATCTGACCATTGGATTGGGCGAATGTGGGCATAGGGACATGTCCCTACCAATATTTCAGGAGGACACAACTGTACTCTGCATTATATTTGGAGAGGGGGTAGTGGGTGGGCTGTTGTGTCCCTACCAATGTGACCAAACCCACACCCTTGATTGGAAATAAGAGTAGAAAAAGATGTGTGTGATACAATATTTTAAACTCATGATTCACTTACTAGTTTTATCCAGAACTTCAAACATAGCCTACTTGAACAATTTGGAGTCATCATATGACCTTAGTACAGACTTTGATAATGTGATAACAAGAAGTTAGTCTGTACTTAGGTCCTGTGAAAATGTTTCATTAATTGAACCTTGAGTTTATAAAATATGTTATTACAGAAGAAGTCAGTGTTCTGTATTTGCATTATAAAGAACATTGTATAGTAAAGAACATTTAAGAAATATCACCAAACTCGCTGACCATTCTACTGTGAATCTGAGTTAATATTCTTGTCATACGCCAATTGAGAATATGTCTTTCGTAATATGATAAAAGTTGCAACCAGCCCTGTAGAGTTTGGCTTTTCTGTGGTCTATTGCTTGTGGAAAAGGCAAAGGCGGAAAATACTGAAGTAACTGATTGGCAGACTAAAGACCGTCAGATGGCCACACATGGCAGAATGGTGCCCCAACTGGCGACTCACGGGTGCCTGTTTCACCGGCCTGAAACACCATTTTCATCTGACCTATTACCATCTCCAAAAATCCACTCGTTATTACTCCTGTCAAATCAAACATTCAGCACTGGGCCATTTCTTAATATTTGAGCCAACTCTTTACCAATCCATAATAAGTTGGAGTCAAGCCCTATAAAGGCCGAATTTGAAATGAAAGATAAATGCTGATAAATACCAGGCCTATGACACCATCTGTCCAACAGTCCATTAAAAAGTCAAAAACTCCCTGTTTTCTCCCACTTTCCCATTCATTTTCTTTTTCAAGCCAGATGTCATGGTCTCCCTTTCCTCCCTCTTTAGCTGTCTTGTTTATCTGTTGCTCAAAAAAGATCCATCTTAACAAGTCATTCAGAATCAAGCCATAAACTTGTGATTTTGAAAGACTTTTGAAAAAATGTGTCATTGTGCAAAATGCAATGTTGACTACTGTCTCTTGACTAAGTAAATACCTCCCGTCCCCTATATTAATCCTCCTCCTCATTGCGCCCATTTCTCATTTTTCAGGCCTCTAACAGAAACCTTATCACTTCTCCTCTGGAGGAAACAGCGGTTCAGTGAACTCATTTCTTGGCAGGGATACGCTGCCCTGCTTAACTCCAGCGCCGCCAGCAGTCTCCTCCCTATCCCAGCCCTAAGAAGAAAAAAAAATCCCCCAGAGAGGTAGACAGAAGGAAAGAAAGGCAGAGAAGCGAAAAGAACGAAAGCACTCAGCCTCTGTGGTCAAACAATAGGCACAAAATTCAGGTTTGAGGAAGTGGATGTGAAAGTACACTTGCATGTTGTATTGGTGGAAGATTGTTGAAATTAAGTCTTCAGTTTCATATACATACAACAGCTACCTTTCCAAGACCTTTAAGTAATAATACCATTAATAATCATGCAGAAGCCGATTGTTTGGGTAAGCATTTTTCCCTGAGTGCAGCAGAATACATTACATTACACTCCAGAGAATGTGATCCCATTGCTCTGCTATGTAGTGACTCAAAGCTTAGAGGGAATGGGGTGAGGAGGAGAGTGTGTTTGCAAACACACTTTTATACAGACACGCATTTAAACACACAATCCAAGTTTTCCTTTGCTGTCACTCACCCACAACAATCTGCAGATCAATTACGCTGCAGCACACTGAAACCAACAGGAGTTCACTGCGGTCACGATGCATACCGCCTCTCTGCTGACCATAAACACACGCTGCTTAAACGCCAACAAGCAAAACTCTAGATTTTCCTGCAGTCTAGTTGTGATCAGCTGCAAATGCTCCCCAGATCTCAAAAACATCCATTCAATATCTTTTTATGGCAGTATCCACTACAGATCTGGATAGGGGCTCAGGAGTCAAACTTCCATCCTCACAAGCCAGTTTCCTTCATCTGTTACAGATGAGATTAGATTTGATGGAACTGTAATTATGCTGCTGCAGCCAAAGTATCTACACAATACTTAAGATAAAATACACAATAACTGCAAGGGTCTTAACTGACAGATTTACAAGTCGGAGAGAATATTTTGACCAAAAAAACTGAACTCAAGGTCCACTCCCAACTGAATTCAAAGATATTCACAAATTCAAAGCCATTTTTTCGAACAAAGAGCAGATACGCTCTCAGGCAGCTCTTTTTTCACTACATTTAGCATTTAAAAGTTCAACTAAATAGAACCACTACACAGACTACAGAGCGGGTCGTCCACTAATCGGAAGGTTGTTGGTTCGATCCCCGGCTCCTGCCACCACATGTCGAAGTATTCTTGAGCAAGATACTGAACACCAAATGTGCATCGTGTATGAATGCGTTAGTTTCTGTTCGATGGGCTTCACCATCACCGAGTAAATGTGTGTGAAAGGGTGACTGTGGCACGTAGTGTAAAGGCGCTTTGAGTGGTCGGAAGACTAAAGAGGCGCTATACAAGTACAGGTCCATTTACCATTTACAATCATTTTACTTACAAATAAAAGATCAATGGCCTCCCAGACTTTGGGGTCTCAAAGGAGGTGCTAAAGGATGACTTTCTTTCAGAAAACCTATGGCATTTCCACTTGTCCCAGCAGTATGTAAGTCACTCAGATTCATCTTATTTTGATGGCCAGTCTTACTTCTAAAGTGACCCGAATATGATGTCAAATGAAATGCTTGCACACTCTGAGTTGTGAAGTAAAAGTAAAAAAAATAAATAAAAAGTGTAAAAAATGCAACCAACATTGCGCATAGAACATATCCATATTATTTTCATTCTTTACGGAACTCTTAAACCACTTAAAGCAATTACATTCAGAGTTTCATGGAGGTTTTCATGTCCTGTCATGGTCTAAATGCTGTTCCTCCCTTACAAGAATACATTTCTAGAGGAAACACTGCTACAACCATGAGAAGAGCAGCATGTACAGGTCATGTGCATGGATGCATATCAGAAATGTCAGAATTCCACAGTCATAATGTGTAATTAGGTAGTGGTAAAGGAGTCCTGACCTTGGTTTGGATACTTTGAGTGGGAGGTTTGTCTGCTGCTCCGGCCCTGGCCTGAAACTCACATCCAAACATTTATGCCAAGTATCAATTTTTGCCCTGCGTAGGAGGACTTGAATAAATGTTTCTGCCACGGTGCCAATGGGACGCTGGAATGGATAAACTGAGTGGACACAGGAAAGTCACTCCCTTAGGAAAGGGGAAACTGCATTTCAAATGGTTCTTGGAAAATTACCAAATGTAAAAGCACATATGTCTCCAGCTGGTGCCAATCCAAACTGATTTTTTAAATTTAATTTGACGGTAAATAATGTTGAATGCAACCAGTCTGACTTGTAACTGGTGACTTGGTCAGTATTGTTTTGGTGAATGACCACATGACTGCGGGGACTTTACATATGTAATTTTATCCTTTAAATGTGCAGTTTTTAATAAATTTGTTATATTGATGGTCAGCAAATGATATGATATCCCAAAGAAAGTACAAACACCTCATTAAGGCTGCACTCTATTACTTATTTTAGGTGACTGGGAGTTGGAGCACTTGCAAGGCCAGGATGGGCCTGAAATTATCCTGGTTGAACTACAAGGACAAAAGATGAACAACTGTGTTAGAAAATATCTGGTTCTTTGGTAAAAAGTTAAAAAATAGAAGCCAATGTATGTAACAACATAAGGGCAGAAACCAACTATGACTCTTGGGGGGTTATAGTTTATAACTATGTTGTGTGCTCTGCTAACAGGGAGCTGAAGTCAAAGCAGAAAGCCTAAAATACCTTCAGACATTTATTTCTGTTTACTTTTGGATGACATTTTGGGGGAAATTGTCAATTATTGTGTGGTGTTTTGTTCCCAACTGCAACAGTGAAGTGTCCTTAATTTGCTACAGCTCTGCTGGAACACAAGTTCAAAACTATAACTATCAAAAAGGTCCCTAAAGGTACCAAAAAGACTGTTTGGGGAATATTCGGAACCAGAGTACATTTTGGTAAAGAAATTAAGCTTCTGACATTGAAAGGCAAAATGGTTTAATCATTTTGTAAGTTCTATAGACTTCTTCTTCAAGCCCTTCCATTTGAAGGACAAATAATAAAAAATATTGTCCAGACCTTCGGTTCCCCCAAGGTAATCATTATCTGTGAAATATCTTTTAAAGGTTTGCTTAAAGCTTTATTTATCCTGAGGAGGGTTTTGCTGAGGCCTACGCTCTTTTCCAGAACCACCCTGCTTCACAGTTATACACATTCACATCTGGGAGCTGCACAGTGCAACCACAGTCTTCTACTGTTGGCCTCTGGTCGCCCCTCTACTTGTACAACTGGAGGTTAAGTGCCATGCTCAAGGTCACCTGGATGGTAGTTATTTAAGGGGAGGGGTGAGAGTTACTCCTTCACTTTTCTTGAACAGAATTTCTGCAGCTGGCCCTGGCTGCTTCTCTCATTTCCAGCTACTGCCACCCATATTTATTCAAGCACATGTGTTTTCAGTCTTGTCTTTTGTCAATGCTCAGATGAACCAAAGACTGACCAAATGCTTCAGATCAGCTGTTGCAGTGTCAGCACACCTCTACATTTTTTAAAGGTTTTCAAGCAGCATGCAGTACGCAGAGTATGATCCTGGTCAAACCTTTAGAAACCTGCAGTAACACAGAAAGGCACAGAAAGGACAGATGGAACAAAATATGGACAGGTCCATGTGCACACACCCACCTTCCCCCATACATTCTTCAAAGCTTAAGCATAAGGTCAAGCTAAGGCAATGAGGTATAAATTGATGCCAGACTGCAAGAGAAGATGAAAGCCTCAGGGTTGACCCAGCATGTCCTGCCTTTGTCCTGGGATAACCTTGAGACAACTAGCTTGTAAAACATGGAGTAATGGTAACATTTTACAGCTTTTACCAATGGAAGACTGCAAAATGTTGTAGCAACAGTATATATACCGTATAAGTATTTTCTGGCCACTTAAGTTTATTTCATTCATTTTAAATGAATATACTTTGGAAAATACCACTTAAGTCTTCACCCTGTTTGCATGTACAGCTCTGATGAAGCATCTACTGGGAAAAAGCCTTTACATGATGTTGGCTATTCATATACACCGACATTTAGACATTCCAGGACACTGTGTATAAATCTGGGTTATCAGTAGGAATATTGTGATAACAAACCACAACATACATTATAGTAGTTGCAACAGTGGCAGCTGTCCAGCAGCACCACTGAAAGACTCATTGTGTGGGAGAGGAACTCAATCCGGATGTCAGCTGATTAGTCTACACACACTTTTTTCATAAGAGTCCGTTTTACACCACACACTGACATACTAGTATACATTCATAAACACTGCGCAACATATATATTTATTTAAAACAGTAGTATGGGAGGAAACAAGAAAACAGACACATACTAAACACACACATACTAAATCTTCCTAAAAATCCTCTCTCTGCAGGACTCAAGGCATCGTCCAAGCCCAAGCTCAAGACCTGCCAACCTCTGTGATACACATCTAAGTGTTCCACTTCTCTGTTTATACATGAACCACCCATGCTAGTGTTACCTCCGACAAAACAAAACCTTTCTCACAACTCCCATTTTTAACTCGATTCTTCACTTCCCCTCCACCACTTTCCCTCCTTCCTGCCTCAGGCTGGTATGTTTAAGTGTGTATTTTGTGGGACAGGTGCATTCACCAGAGTGCCGTTAGTGGCGGATGTGCCAGCATTTCTGGACTGAAAAAATAACTGGGGAGTGAGATTGGGTTGGGTGTTTCCTGCATTTCTCTCACCTCACAATGAGGTGTAAATGTGGGTCAGCGGGAGCTGGTGGGAGCGGGTAGGAGCTGCTGGTCCACTGCTTTGGAAAAACTTTACATGGGTGGGGTGGCTCTGCTTTCATGGAAGGGAGCCCTGTGTTATAAACTAGGCTCATATCTTGAATGGAGCCAGTCTATTGTACTAGAACTGAATGAAAAATTACATGTTACATATTATAGAACTAAACAGATTTGTTGCTGGCTACACATTTAGTTCCTTAAATAATAACTGTCACCAAGATGTACTGAGTGGGACATTTTACAGTTGGAAAATAAACATGTCACTGTTCACTGGAAGATGACCTACGTAAATGTGACACTGTTTCCAAATTACCTCAAATGCATTTTTAGCATTTATGTACAGAAATGTCTTGGTACTTGGGGACCAATGTTTACACCAATACGGATATCGTAATATCAGTCAATCTTTAATACAAACTAGCACTATATAACTTCAATCATTTTAGTACATCATTTCTTAAGTTGACTTTGGCTCAGAAAAAGACACCCACATAATAGGACAAAAGTTTTCCCAGACCTCTATTATTTCAGCTCATTCTGGCTATGCAAGAATATTTCCCACCAATAATCACAACTGCAGTGGTAACCTGTGCCAATACAGCACTCCCTCATTAAACTGCTTAACTGTTGAGTTGGAAAATAGGATCTTTTTGCATTCAGTTTCATAAGAAATTATTTAAAGACAATGTACAAGAGCTTATTACTGTGCATTAGATGGTGGCTCTAAGACAACTCAGACAGAGATTGAGAAAGTTAATTTAATGAGCTGAAATTTTAAAAATGATTGTTCCATTAATAATATATAAAAAGAGCACTCCACCAATTTAGCACTGAACACACTGCTGGACTCAGGATAAACAGGATAAAAGTTTCAAAATTGATGCAGCAGAAACTGAGATAGTACCTTTTTTATTCCATTAATACCGCTTTCTTCTGTCATTACCCACAATGCAACTGAACTGGCAGATGGTAGCGGCTAATGTAGCCTGGAGCCAGTAGCCTCAAGCAGAGATCAGAAGCGTGTTGCAGAGATCTGGTAAGCTCACTTCACTTCAACACTAACTCCCAGATTGGTTTCATTTCGCTGACTGCTGCCACAAAATGTTTTATACAACTTTTTCACATAAGCAGTGGTACTCCCTGTAAACCTGGCTTCAGGTACTAGCAGCAAGCAGTAAGTCCAGATTCTTGGATTCAAATCATCCTGGGTGACATCACAGACAGTACATCTCTTTGTTCTACAGTCTGTTGCTTGAATGATCATTGGTGATTTTAATCCTCGCAGGCCAACGGGCAGTGAGAGAGAACTACAGATATGCTTTTGTCAGTGTGTGCTGGGCACGCAGTGGGGAAAGGCTTTAGCCATCATTGTTGGGTCCAGCTTTCTCTGGACACACTGCCCGCTCACTGCTCTGAAGGAGAAAGTTCCCTTCAAGTTAAGGTTTTTTCGTTAATACCATCTTGTATCTATTTTTGAATTATTTATTTAGCTGGTTACATCACCACCTTTGCATGCAGCACTTCTCTGGACAATGATTATTGATATATTTCGCAGGGAGACATTGGATTAATGGACCTTTCATATTCAAGTATTGGTGATGTCAAACTGCCACCAAAAAAGTCCATCCATTTTGTCTATCAACCATCCCTAGATTTCATTTGGTTTAACATTAAACTGTATTAGTTCTCTACCAGACTGCAGAAATTTTCCCTCAGTGCTTTATTAAGTCACTTCGATCACATCATGTGTCAAGAAAAAAAAATCCTGGCATAGTAAAAAGCCTTCGAAAGCACTTGAGCGGGGGAAAAAAAGTTGTGAAATAGGTTTTCCATTCGTGGCCCAGTTTCTCAGCGGGGACTTTTTCCAGAGTTATAAGTAGGCTGAAACAGTTCTGGCGTTCAGGATTAGCCATGCTGTGGGCATGTGTCACTTAGTAAAGTCCCACTGCTCACTGCAGTTAAGACTTAATCAATCTCCAATTTGCCACTTGTTTGGTTACCCCAGTGACAAAGTGCGACGCCTTTCAATATGATCTGTCAAACAACCTCATTTCCTGTCTCATGTCAATGACACAATAGTGTTGATGTCACTGAATGCTTTACTGTGGCTGACCAAGCCACAAAGTAGGGGAATCCCACTGAGGAATTAAGTAAAATATGAAAACAGATTCATCAGCACCAAATGGAGACCATGCAACAGACTCCCAAATGCAAGTTATTTCTAAAGACGTGCAAAAGCAGGGCTGATTCAACTGAAACTGTGTGATTGGGGGCCAGCTCTTACTGTGCATGCAATCCGTAGCTTGATACAGTACAGTGACACATTAACTTTCTACAATGTGTTTCCCCTTCAGGCTAGAAAACATTTGGTTTGGCAAAATACAGCAGGCCTACATATATTCCAAATACAAAGCTGCTGGTCTACGGCCACCAACATGGCAATGACTTGCAGTGGCTAAAAAATCAGAAGGTGGTGTGTTCAAAGGAGAAAGATCACTCCAAACCACCAGTGATACCTAACAAAACATCAGAGTGCATTTAGACTTTGAGTGTACATTATTGGCTATGTTTGAATACAAAGCTTGAGCTGAGACACATATTTATCTTCGAAAGTGCTTGCGGAGGAGGGGGCTGTCTCATTCAAAATGAGAGGGGGAGGAAATGAATTCCAAATGGGAGCCAGACTTCTATGGATAATGCAACCCGGCTAGTGTGTATACTGTATATCAATCACATGAACACACTTGTGTGCGCTGGTGAACTTGCGTAGAGAGGGAGGGTCTGTTCGGGGGAAGACGAGGAAGAGGGGGTTTGGGGTGGGTGGGTGCCACCACTCTCCAACATCAACACAGATGGAAATCATTTGTGTCTCAACAAGACTGGTCCACATTCTCCTTTGGCAGAGCCGCCGCCAAGCCTCACACAGCCCGTAGGATGCAACTGATGAAGTGACTGAAGTATGAACTTAAATGTGACCATTGCAGAAAACATCAGCACTAAAACAAACATTCACTGCTAGCAGGCTCATAGACATGAGGATATACTGCTTTTCTCTGGTTTGCATCATTATAAAAGGAATATTTTGGGGGGTTTGGACTATTGGTTGGATAAAGCAAGCAATCTTCAGCAAGCAAAGTCACTTTGGGCTCACAGAATGTATAATAGCAGTTTTCACTATGTTGTAACATTTTATAAACTAAACAATTAATGAATTAACACTGAATAAGTTTGAAAGTCTAGGCATCTATTGTGTTGTACTCGCTTCACACAAAACTGAATAGTAACAAAAGTGCTAAGAGTGAGTAAAAAAACAAAAAAGCATGCTTGAGAGAGAAGTTCAAATCTAGAATTGTGGGACTGTTGGTTTTGGAAAGTTACAAAAATTGCTTCCCAACTCAGGAAGATGTGGGGTACTATCTTCCGCCGCTCTTCAACAATCCAACAAGCTCTTCTGACGCCTTTTTTTTGTCTGGCAACCTCAAGAAATGTCACATACTCCTGATTCTCCCACGTGCAAGACACCAACCAAGGGTGCAAGGCCATTAGCTGTTGTATTCACTTGTTGTAATTTCCTTGCTTTCATCTCGTGACAGCATGAAGTATGAAAACTACATCTGGTGGATGTTCAGTGATGCAGCTCCATTCTCCATCTGGATGTCGATTTGTTTGCTTCAATGCAGCTTAATGGAAACACACATAATTTACATTTTATTTTTCAGGACTTTTGTTCGGACTACTTGACAGCTGGATGGAACTTGTTCATGTGGCTGAGGTCGTAAGCTCGTTGATGACAGGAATGTATTTCATGCCAAAGATAAAAGAGCAATATTAGTGTAGCATAAATCTTGGAAATAAAAAGAGACAGAAAGAGAAAGAGAGAGATTCTTCTTGTCCTACAAGACTTCAGTGGGATTTTGTCACACTTAGTGGTCATTATGATGTAATTAGAGCCAGACCTTGTTTTTTGTGTGCTTAAATACATGTGAGTTCGAGTGTGGCATGTAACACATTGTAAAACGGTGCGGTGATTCTCTTCTTTAGATCACTCGAGTGATTTATGAGGTAAGGGGTGTGGAGAGGATCAAACTGACTTGAAAAGATCCTGCTTCTCTGCGAGTGTATGTGTGTCTGAGCAAACCCACCGTTTTTTGCTATTTCAGTTCTTGCACACACACATACACACAGCATGAGGGGCTTTGAGTATGACAGTTCCAGGAAGAACAAATGAACAGATTACTCAATAATGAAAAAATTCATACAGTTTTCTGCTGGCTAATGTCACATGTTGCCACAAAGGAAATACCATTTCTTAAGATAAGATAAGATATTCCTTTAATAGTCCCACAATGGGGAAATTCCAATATTATAACAGCAAAGTGGATATACTATATATAAGAAAATAGTATAAAGACAGTATAAAAAACAGTAAGAGTATGAAAAAAGAATATAATATAATATAAACACTGTATAAGAGAAAAAACAGTAAAACAAGTTAAAGATAAGAAGTGCCCTCCAACTTTTATATAATAGAAATGGAAACTTATATTATATTTAAGAAAGGTAGTAATACCTGCCCCAAAATGTATGCTCCCAAATCTGACCACTTCAAGAGCTTCACAAGAGAACCCGACAGTATTTGACTGAAAAACAGACTTTAGGGATGTCTAAAGCTAAAACCTTTAAATATCACATTTACCAACCTTGTCTTTTGGCTACTATAAACAGGCGTTGCAATTTCAAAAAATAAAGTAAAATAATAGTAGTAGATATAGATTGTTTGTAGTCAAGACTTGCGCTTATCTTTTTTCTGGTCTTCTGTCCATTAAATTTCAATTTTGTTTTGCAGTGACTTCTTAATGACCCTCTTCAAACACACACACACACACACACACACACACACTTAGGGGAAGGCTACCGGGTGGTTCAAAGCAGACCAGTCTGAGCTTGATAAAACTAAAATAGGGCCCTATGGCTGTCTATTTGATTAGTGGATATCCTGCCGGGTCTCCTGATCCCAAATGACATTAGTGTTTGTGTGTATGTGTGCGTGTGTGTGAGAGTCAATAACCAGTCTGCCCATGGGAAACTAGTGTCTGCGCTCAGCTACATAGTAGTTCATACACATCATCTCTTTGTTTCTTTTTTGCTAATGCTGAGGCTAACGAGGGTCACACATGTGACTCTCATGCCCCGCTATTAGATACACTGCCCGTTCTGAGGCAATACTATAAAGGATGTTCTGCAATAATGTAAATGCTTGAACAACAGGCATAGCTGTGTTTAATTGTTTTAGCTGTAAATAAAAAATAAGTTTTGAATTTGACTGTGTATGAAACAGGCTATTTCTTTCCCATTTGAAAACACGTGAAAGCAATGCATGTTAGCAGGCTACTCCTAAACTTGTGAAGTGAATTTAGCATGTCTGCACTGCTATCAAGACCAAATATTAGCAACACATCACTGCATGCGTTACTTCACAGTGATTTTAGAATGGCTAACAAAGCTGAAATGTTTTTATTTAGCTGGGATTATGAAAATTTCCCCACTTTCCCAGAGTCAGAGACTACACTTCTGCTTTAATATCCACCTATTTTGCAAGGGAAGGAATTGTTAATGCTAATGTTCATTTTCTCAATATTATGCAGCACACATTTAAATGTTGTCCTTACAAAGGGGTGTGTGAGACACCACACTGAGTAAACACATCATGGAGGTCCATATAATTTGATTACTTCCTCTATAATACACAAGCAACACACTGAGTAAATGACAACGTCAATTCTGTCCAATTAGTAATTTACGATTAGTGCAATGCCACTGTCACAACACTAAACATTAACAACTGCACTGTAAATCCGCAAGACTACTCTAACTAATTATTCCTTATATAACAGTGAGTAATCAAAATGGCTGCCATAGGCTTTGGGGTTGACAGAGCATTGATGTAGCTCCTAAAGCCGCAGGCTCTCAGTCTTGCACAGAGTGTTGGTTTGGCTCGGCACCGAACCTTGACGGGTCACAGACAGACCGTGGCCAAGGCCGTCTCTTCCTCCTCCGTACTCTTCCATTCTTCCACCAGACCTCTCTTGTCTATTTATTTCACTTACTCACCAACAGTAACACACGACTGATGCTTTATAAAATATTTTATTCTGCATTTGATGCATTATAACCTGCCTAAACAGTGCTGTTTACAAAAGAGTGTTTCATCTGCACTAAATCTTGTTCCTCTTTGTTTCTCTAACTCCCTACCCTGTTTACTTCTTTTTCTCTTGCACTCTCCTCCCACTCTCTCTCTTCCTTTTACTCATCTGTCTTTTTGTCCATTCCCCGCAGGCTGAAATTTATACAACTTAAAGGAATGGAGAGTGGAGAGACAGGGTGCATAACAGATTTTTTTTCTCTCTGCCTGGACAGCTTATCCAGAGGTCAGTGTGGAAATGTGATGAATGGTAATTTCGAAGCAGAGAGACAGCGACAGAGAGACAGCGAGCTGGAAGAAAATAAAAGACAGTAGCTGGGTTTCTGTCCAAGTATATTTATGAAAATTATACTTTACTGCTGTTATTCTGCACATCCTGCACATTTGTTACTTGTAGATTTATTTTTAAATATAGCCTATATTTTATATTATTATGATATTATTATAAGTATTGGTACCGGTGGTGATTCAGACATATTTTAATGTATCGTATCAGCTATTAGAGGTGATCAAAATCCAATCATTCCTTCCTGTGTCTTGTCCACCTCAGCCTGTGTGTTGCATGGCTGGCGTTCCTACAGGAATCGGCTTGGGAATTTAACCGCGAGGGTATAAGGGAAAAGTCAGAAAACGCAGTGATTGACTCTGTTCTAACACTTGAGCTGACAAAATTAGCTAAACTCCCATGGTAACAGATCTGATATCCAAAAGTTCAAAAGACTGTAAGGGAGACAAAAAGTCGAGAGAAATCACTCCGCCTCTCTCCTCTCTCGTCTAGTTTTCCGGGAAAACCTCGGCTGTGATTTCCAGACACACACTGGGGTCACCGGAGGAGGCTGAGGCTGTGGACTGGTTCTAATTACAAACTGCACTGTAAGGCCTTGTGCCTGTGTGTTTTCATGTGTGTAGTGTATGTGTGTGTGTGTGTGAGGATGTAGAACAAGGTGTTGTGGCTTATTGTTATGGTGAGAAGGCTTTGCGAGCCATCACAGCCACCTGCTTTCCATCAGAGGCATCTGCTCCGACACTAACGACACACACACTCTCCCTGTTATTCCTCATGCTGGGTTCTCTTTCCACATGCATGCTCCTCATATCACTCCCACTATATCACTTACACACACAAACACACACAATTGGCATAATAGAGATGTTGCAGTTCTCAGTGACTGTCAGGGTGATGCAAGGCACTGTGCGAGACAGGAAAACACATTGAAGCCATGACTAGCCTTCCTACTGCTTAACAAGAGGCTGTAAAAACACCCTCAAACACATCACACATGGCTTCCAAGTCCCACTGTATTACTGAATCTGACAGTCATTCTGAGGTGTGCTTTAATTTGACCTTTGACCTTTGGCAGATGTCTTATACATACTATTCCATTTTGGGGCTGGGTATGGAACTGCGACACTTTATTTGGTATCGATCGAATTGTGTCTGCATCACCAAGATCCAAAACAGTCTGAAGTACTGAAGGCTAGCACGAAATGCTTGCTAAGATTGGTACAATCCCCCGATTTCATTAACCCAGGGGTTTTCACACTGAGAGGCAAACTAGAGAGTAAAAGAGAAAGTTCAGCCTCAGAGAATACCCTTTCTTATGTATTTGGTGGAGTCTGAAGTATGCCAAACAGCACATATTACCCACCTTTGGGATGAAAGAACATAATCATGATCCCATAGGCATACAGGAATTGAGCAAAACTAAGAAAGTAAACTATTTTTTCCAAGCTTTGTCTAAGGGGAACCCCACAGTCTGAGACTGTGAAAACCTCTGCATGATTTAACCATTACTTCATCCAATTTTAGACTGCCCTTATTTCAGCAAAGATCTTGGACGGTGCAGCTGATCCTGTCACACACATACTTTGACTTGATTTTAATTGATTTGCTGCAGTGACTCATTTTTGACCCAATAAGTTGCTGATGTCACTCACCACATCATTAGTACCAGATCAGATCCACTGAGCATCAGAAGTGGTACTGGGGACATCTCTAGTTTGAAAATGTAATGTTTGAGACCTTCTGGTTTTGTATGATGTGAAACTATGACAAATTGTAATGGTTCTACATTACTTCTTCTCTTGGCCAGCTGTGCTTATTCCTGTCTGTCTTTCCTAATTTTCCACATAGGAAAATATGTAAACACACTTAGACGGGACTTAAGACCTAAAATGATCCCCCAACCCAGCCTATGTCAAGTACTCTGGGTTATAGTCTTCATTTGGTGGTTGAAAGTTCTGGAAAAAGCGAGTAAGTAGACCTTGAGTCAAGAATATTTTATACTACATGCTTTAAACTTTGGTTACAAATTCTCGTTCATCCTTTCTATGTGTTACATCTGATGTTTTCCAAATGAAGCCATGAGAATATCACACCCTGACCCATATGACCTGCGAGTCAATTGCATTACATTGCTTAAATCAGATTTGATTTGTCAGCGTTGCCATGACAATGAGTACATTTTAGGTTGTTCAACTGAGAGTTGTCAGAATTTTTGGCACCACAGCAGCTTGGCTGAGCCAGAATTATGAAAAAGACAAGACACAGCTCTGGAAACGAAGTGACACTGAGTGGATTAGTGTTTGTTCAGTCAGAATTCCAAAGCACATTCTGAAGCCCAACATGCACAACTCATAACACATCCTACAAAACAACAGAAAAGCAGACATCTGAAACTGAGCATGATGGATTATGCCATTAACATGGTCAGGTTTCCAGATTTTCCAGTTCCCTGTGGGACAAAATGTTGGACGTGTCGACTGTGAAGTCTTACCAGCCAGGGGTGAGGGATCTCCGGGAGGGGCATCTGAGGCGGGGCCGGCAGACCACTGTGGATCTCTGACTTGAATGAAGGCTCTAGGAAAGAGGAGTAAGAGACAGAAATTGAGAGAAAGTTTTTCACTATACTGTACATATACAGTGAGGAGAAAGTTGGAAATATAACATATTTTAAATTTCAATTTAGGATTCATTTTGCCTCTTTTAACATTAAAAAGGGAACTGCTCTCTTCAGTAGGTCCCAATGAGAGATTTTTATATCAATTTATACATTTTTCATTTGTGTGTAGATAAAGTATGGCAAATCCAGTAAGGGTCCAGTCCAGAAAACGCAAATGAACTCAAAAACAAAATCAAAATGAAAATACAAATTCTTTTGACACATAACCTTTCCATAATACAAATAATCAATAAATTGACCTTATTTAAATTTCAGACACTGAAATTACCACCATGAAATTATAAACTGACCTTTTCCATTTGTATTAAGTCACAATTTTAACTCAGTTCTAAGGAAATCATGTTTCAATTTGATAAATATTGGCATCCATCGACTTCCAAATTTTAAACAAATAAAAAGAAGAGGGAAAGCAGAAAAAGACATTCATATTCACAATCATATTCAGTTGATTTAAACAGTTTCAGCCAATTACAGTATTTATAGTATGGATCCGTCAACTGCAGCTAAATATCTCCAGGAGAACTTTCTTTAACCTTGAAAGGAATTTTAACAGCAGTATAAATGGCAAAAAGAGAGCTGAGACTTTACCTGAACAAGACTATAGTGCTTTTCTTAGAACAATCAGCAGTTCACGTTTACCAACTGCTTTCTAAAAGATTATTTTCATCATCAGTGAATTTGCTGATTGTTTGCTTGATTAACTGATTAATAATTTAGTCTAAAAATGTCATAAAATACTGTAAAATTATAATTTACCAGAGTCCAGTGTGATGTCTTCAAATTCCTTGTTTTAGCCGACTATCAGTCCAAAAACCAAAGATATTCATATTACTATCACATATGACAGAAGAGTAGCAAAATATCACATTTAAGAAGCTAAAACAAGAGAAGCTTTGGTTTTTTCACTTAAAATGTGAACGATTAGTCAAAATCATTGCAGCTCTAGTAGTTTTAGTTTTAGTTGGCTGGGTGTTGAGATGTCTTCTCTGAGATTTTGCCTTTACTCCAAAACAGCAGAGGTCAATGACATTTCATTTGCGGTGCTATGTTTTCTTAGCAGCAGGTATTGCAGTTGCATCTACACTAACCGCCCAAACTGCTTCACCCTGTCTGCATGTGACAGTTCTGAAGGTATGTAAGTCAAGGGCTGCAACATATCCCTGCGCACTGGTAATCTCAAGTATCCAACTCTGTACCTGCCACCACCAGATAAAAAAAAGCCTGTGGTCCAGTGCTCCTAATCTCACCTTTGTCTGAGAGGACTCTGTGGAGGATGTTGGAGAGGTGCAGCTTCCTCTCTCGAACCCCGGCGCTCAGATACTCCCTGTCCAGCAGGTCCAGGAACAGTCGAAGCTCACACACCAGCTCCTCCATCGCTGCAGCACAAACACACACATACACGATGCTGAAGACATTTATTACGTCTGTTACAATTTACACAACAGCAAGCGATAACTATGAACAGCTGGAAACATGGGTAAATAGCTACAGTGAAGTCAGACGGGGCACAAGCAGTCCTATGATCACACAGGTTGTAAACAAACAGCACTTTATACAGGTAAACAGGTAATAATCCCTCACTGGACAATTACAGTAAGCCGCAGGTGAGACGGATGGACAACATGATTGTTTTTGCCTTGATTATGAAGTTTCAAATCAGGTCCAAGGCCTAAACGTTGTCTTTTGAGTCCTAATCAAGTCATAATGGACATTTCTACTAACATTTTCAAAGTTAGCAAAAATGTGCATTTTTAAAAGTAAAGTTGACCACCAGAACGTCTTTATGTTCATTTCACAATTTATGGTGTCCAAATGTTTTTCATATGTTCAAGTAATAGGTCAGTATTTCAGGTTCAGAAAAGGAAAAGTTCAATCTGTGTGCACCTTTTAATGACAAAAAAAAAGCCCAAGTGAAGCCACTAAAAGTCGTGTTGCGATTCATCTTGGCTTTCAGTTTGTTGATATTCAGTCCATATTCAGTCAGTCAAATTCACATCTGGAGTCAACACCTGTGTAAGGTAGGTTGAAGTTGTACCAGGAAGTCTGTTAACTGTGATGACTGTAATAAAGCAGAATCATCCTTTAAATCTGTGTGAACAACCAGAAAGAAACTAGAGCAAGAACAAGGTGCTAAAATATTGGGTACATCAAACCCTAGTGAAACAGAAAGAGATGACAGCGTAGCTCATGAATCCTAATGTTCTGTATGTTTTATTGAAAGCAATTTGCACTGTAATCCAACATTGAACAGACACTGAACTAAAGCAAAACACAGTTATATAACAGATCCGTGGGCAGCCAGGTAGAGATGGAAAACTGAGCTTTCAGTCAGTCAATCAATCGTAAAGCCAAACAGTGCTCCACTCTAGCGCAGAGACCCAGCAGGCTGATGGGCAGGGTCCAACCTGGCAACCCACCTGAAGGCAGAAGTACAGCTCCTGGTGGAAAACCCAGCTTCCCGTAAAACAATAGTATCAAACAAATATATCAAGACTGACTTATTCCCATACATGTTCACACCCTCATATGTGAGAGCCCGTTGTGATACGGATGGTATCACACTGAGTCCATAAGCGTGACTCGGAGCGGCCACGCTCTGCACAGCAATGAAAAGCCACTCAGATAACAAAGCCCCCCTCTCAAACGGAGGGTCCTGGGCTGCTTCGGTGCAACTCAAGCTTACTGTCAACATCTGATCATATCAAAGGTGATGACATCATACTGTGAAACAGCTGCAGATTGAAGGGGGCAAGTGGAGTTAATGATGATGCGTTTATTTTGACTTATTTAACCTCTGTGACTCAGGAAAAAACTGACTGAGTGGTGTTGTTGTGGTATTTCATTGCTCCCTGAAGCCCCCAAAGAGAATCTAGGGCTGGTTCAGTGTCTTGCTCAAGGCCACTGCAGCTGGGGGATGCTTGCTCAAACATAAGGGCCAACATTTTACTGCAAAATTGTGGACTGCTGGTCGGACAAAACAAGACATGTAAAGAAATCACCATGGGCTCTGGGAAATGTTTATGTAAATATTTCCCTACAAGTATGTCATTTTACAGGCCAAACTGGCCTTGCTAGGCAGCTGAACTGCACTGAACTCATGAGAGAATCCTTTAAGCTATGCACTTGTGTCCAGCCACAGTGGCTCAGACCAATCAGTGTCCTGTGAGGAACTACCTACAGATACAGCATGAGATATGGATGTGATTTAATGCTCGGGGGTGTGTGATGATGTGTGTGGAAAGTAACTGTTTGCTTAAAAACAAGCATTGTGGTTGCTGAAGAGGTTAGCGTAGATGCTGCCAGCATAAGCTATATCAGATCTGGAGAGTATTTCTTGAAAGAAGAGCAATGAACGACTGAAGGCTCTTCTCCCGACAGACTTCTGTAAGAGTTTGACAGCGTTTATGGTGTGTGGATCTGACTGGTTGAACTTGGATTATGTTGATGAAGTATTTTTAGAAGTAGCCTGCCCTTTTCCCAACAGTTTCCTGTGACAACTTCCCAGATGGTTCTGTGTAAACAACCCATTTGGAGTCAGGTGAAGACCAAACAGTTATTCAATAAATAAAAATGCAATCTCGAAACTAAGAAAGATGTAGCTTTCTATTAACGTTTTTAAAAATGTGTCTATATTCATATAGATTAGCCAAAATGTGTCTCATCATTCTCCAGTATAAAGCCACTAATCGGACAGTAGAGGAATCGGCCTACACTAGAGCCCCGATACACTGGCCATTGTGCCTAGATTCTAAATGGTCATCAGACAATAGCCGATAGGTTCCGAGATTGTGTGACGGAAAATCTTTACTAAGTCCTTTAAGCTCTTGTATTTGGCCCCTGGGCCAAAGCCGGTCAGTGCTCATGGTCTTCACATAATCATATTCAAGCATCTCACCAGCATTTAGGTTGGAAGCACAGGAGGAGTACTGATTTGACCCATGTGCTAAATTTCCCAGCAGTGCTAATCTACTGGACTCAGGTTCGGGATTAGTCTCGTTGGCAGGGACTAGATGTTCCTGCTACTCTCAGCCAGGTATCTGTGCTGACGCAACAAACCTCTTATATCTCCATCAAAACATGTCCCAATACCAGATCTGATCATAATTCACTCTCACAGGTATCTACGCTCAACCAACAACAGGTGAGGCCGCTGCTCGCTGCCACGTGATGGACGAGATTCATCCCAAAACTTCTTTTTCAGAGTATCTCTTTGTTATGACAGTGAATTCTCCCAGAGACATTTATAGGTTTTCAGTGCACCCATAACTCATATTCATAGCAGCAGCAGGAGAGGTTTGGCTATTGGACAGCAGCTCTGAGGCTGGACACACGGCTGCTTTTACACATTCCTCACGTAATCGGATTATCCTACAGGAGAGAGAGGGAGGGGGTGGTGGTAGAGTCCAATGAGTAGGAAAAGGGGAGAGAGAAGGGAGTGCTGAATTCAGTACAGAGTGAGATAAAATAGAGAAAGAGAGAAAGAGTGATGGAAAGATTGAGAGAAAAATGGAGTGAAGATTTTATTTTTTCTTGAGGATATGTTTACATTTGCAATAGGGATGTCCGATAATATCGGCCCTCCGATATTATCGGGCGATATTCACAAAAAAATGTAATATGGGGAATTATCGGTATCGGGTTTTTATAACCGATGTTTGTTCTGTAGGCTTCAGCATTTTCCGAGCCTGCATGAACGCAGCTGGGTTACCGGCGGCGCTAGATACGTATAAAACAATCACCTAGACTGGTGTTGCTAACCGTCGGCTAACAAGCAAACATTTAGCAATTAGTTTAACGCTCCTTTCAGTAAATCTAATACAATGAAAGTTGAGTTGTTCTCTTTTTTGCACAGACCAGTGTTTACATTTGGAAGCATGTTGCATTTATGTAGCATACAGTGGGGCATACATAAATAGGCATAATTGTAATTCCACAATAGAGATTTATGTTGTTCCTAACATTTTGGTGTAAAGCCTGCATATATCGGTATCGGGTGATATCGGTATCGGAAATTGAGAGTTGGACAATATCGGAATATCGGATATCTGCAAAAAAGCCAATATCGAGCATCCCTAGTTTGCAATTAACATGTAGCCACATTCAGTTGAGCTTAAAAGAAGATCCTGGTTTTTATAGTTTTGACCATCCTTCATCACAGAAGTACACTCTGTAGAAAGATATACAGGGACTTTTGGTCCTGGGCTGTTTTTCATGGTAGTTCCAATGCTGGGGAATCTTACTGCCATAATGTCCTAAATGTAATGGTATTTTGGACAATGGTGTTCCTTGTTTCCTGTTTTAACACGACAAAGCCAGCTCCATAAAAAATGCTTTTCCCAGTTTGTGCAGGCCTGTCACATTCCTTCTCACCAGAGTCCTGACTTCAACCTAACACCTTCTAGGGGGAACTGGAACACTGACAGCGAGCCAGGCCTTATCACCCAACACCAGTGCTGGATCTCACTAATGCTGAGGTAATACTAATGAATGGGGGCAACTCTCTGCAGTCAGGTTCAGAAATCTGATGGAGAGCCTTCCAGGAGGAGTGGAGGATGTTTTGTAACAGTAGACTGATGCCCATGGTCTGGAACTGCATGTTCAGCAGTCACATATGGGTGTAATGTTCAGGCGTGCGCGTACTGTTAGCCATGCACTGTAGTTGCTATTAGTGATTTGGTCCATAAAATGTCAGAAAATGGTGACAAATGTTTATCAGTTTCCCAAAGCCCAAGGTGATGTCCTCAAAATGTCTTGTTTTGTCCACAACCCGAAATATATTCAGTTTACTGTCATAGAGGACTACAGAAAGAAGAAATATTCACATTTAAGAAGCTGGAATCTGAGAGTTTGGAAACGAAACAATGAATGGGTCATCAAAATAGTTTGTAGTAGTAGTCTGATTTAATGGTTGACGATTAGGCAATGTGTTGACTAACCGTTGCAGCTCTATTGGCTAACCTGGGAATCTTTCTTTCCCCACCTGACTTCTTTCTTGCAATGTCACCACGTTTCCTCAACAATTAACTCAGTGATTACGTCTGGATTAGGAGCAGACATGTCATGACATGTCATTTTATATTGCAACAACAAAATAGAACTGACATAATCCATTTGTTGAACTATTTGATAATCAATGAGTCATTTTTCAAGCAAAAATGCCAAAGGTTGCTGGTTTTAGCATCAGTCCTGTGTGGATTTGCAACTTGTCTTTGTTGTATATGACAGAAAATGAAATGTAAAACCATACAATTTGAGGACATAATGATAACATGAGAAATTGTTTATGATTAATGTAAGCATGTTTGTTGTTGGCTAATCCATCAAATAAAGGCTATCACATTAGCACATTTTGAAGTATCACATTAGAAAAAGGTTGTTGAAAACAGAAGCAAAAAGGTTTAACACTCGCGTGAGTCGGTTTTTACCTTTTTGCTTCTGAGAGCAACAATAAAAGCACTCACAGCATCACCTCCACAGGGCTTTGGAAGCATCTTTACACTTCACTTCATGGTCAAATGGAAGCATCATCAATCACATCAACCAGTCTGTCAGCCTCTATTTAAAGAGAACAATTCCTCTAAGCCACACTAGCATCACACACACACACACACAGTGTGATGCTAGTGTGCTTAGAGGAATTGTTCTCTTTAAATGAGGTGCAGACTGGTTGATGTGATTGATGATGCTTCATCCTTGAGCATGAAGTGAAGTGTAAAGATGCTCCAATAGCCCTGTGGAGGTGATGCTGTGGTGCGCTTTTTATTGTTGCTCTCAGAGGCAAAAAGTAAAACGGACTCACCGAGTCGTTAAACCTTTTTGCTTCTTGTTTTCACAACCTTTTTCTAATGTGGATACTTCAAAAATGTGCGTAATGTGATAGGCTTTATTGGGATGATTAGCCAACAACAACATGCTTACATTATCTAAAAATTTTCAATGTCTATCATTTATGTCCCTCAAATTGTATGTTTTACATTTCATTTTCTGGTCATACTACAAACAAGTTGCCATAATCCAGCCAACAGGGCAACTGCAGCTTAAAACCAGCAACCTTTGGATTTTTTGCTTGACTAGATAATAGGTCTGAGAGATTGATTATTTCATAATATTGTTACTAATCAATTGTAAAAAAGACCTTGTAGAGTTTATATAGTCAGTAATGCAAGCATACTTGTTGTTCTGCAATAATTATTAAAATGACAATGTCGCTGTGGTATTGACCCATGTCCTGCTCCTATTCGCAGATCGTAACTCCACCCTGAGTTATATTGTTGAGCGATAATAACCGTTTGGATGGTGACATTTTGTTTTGTTTTAAGTAGCACAAGTATTTTGCGATGTAAAGGATGGTCAGTGGGAAAGAATAAAGGATTCCCCCAGTTGCCAATAGGCTGCCCCCACGGTTAGTCCCAACAAATTATGCCCCTATAGTCCCTGATAGAGGATTTAAATCAGACTATACCTTAATACATAGACCCCATATATTTGATGCACCCTTAATTGTTTCGTTCCTAATACCGTCCAGATTCCAGCTTTTGGTATTAAAAATGTCGAATATTTACTTTTTTCCGCCCTAGTAGTCTCCCATTACAATAAGAACCTTGTGAAAGTCCA
>NW_023339984.1:2365371-2375277 GCF_004916995.1 Morone saxatilis | reverse complement strand
ACACACACACACGCACGCACACCCTGGATCACTTTCACCATGCCTGTTTTTATACTACAATGAGAACAGCCAAGCTCTCTTTACTGCTCCATTTACTGTTTCATAGTGCTTTGTGCAAACCTGTGCAATACTTTACGTCTACTGGGGTGGTCAGAAAACTAACTGTGTGTGTGTGTGTGTGCCATTAAAACCTAAAGCAGGCTCTCCAGATCACCAAAGACGATGAGGGAAAATGAAGTGGCACGGAGCGAGGAGGACCACCCTCAGACAAGGCCCGAGGGCGAGCAGAAAAGTACCTCGTCGTGCAAACAAACAACCCACGCCCTTCCTTCTAAAACTCACTCCTGTCTCTCTCCCTCTCTCTGTCAGTCATTCAACTCCCCCTTTCACTTGCATTTTCTTTAGCCTTTCCCTCACTTTGCCAATCCTTCACTCCAGCTCCATTGTGCGGGACAATGGGCATGCGTTTGTGCATTTTTTGCAGTACTCTGGATGGGGCAAATCCTTCTTTTCCAGCACAAAACACATTTTGTCAGTCAGTTGTCTGACATTTGCAAACATATACTTTCAATTATATTTACATGAGATGTATTCTTAGCTGTATAATTTGCCTCCAACCGCATTTGCTGTGTCAACACTAAGCTTGCATGACAAATGATAGCAGCTCTTTCCAAAAAAAACAATTAATCCCTACACCCACGGACAAATCACCCAGACATGAACGAGGGATGTTTTTACTGTGAGGTATTCACACTTCCCGGAGCTCAGAACAAAGGGCTTTTTCCTGGGTGAGGTGTGTGTGTGTGTGTGTTTGTGCAAGGCAACGGGGTCATGTTTGGGTCTCGGAGAGAACTTGAGACCCTGAGGCTCCGTTGTTGTTGTCGCTGCAAAAAATGCTTAGCCAGGAGAGAGGGAGGAGGGTTTTCTGCCCTCTTCCCAGAATACAGCTGTGGTGATTGACAGCCCACTGACAGACGCTGTCACACTCTAGGTGTCTGCGTGTGTGTTTCAGGTGTCTGTTTCTTGTTACCAACAGGCTCTTGGACATTTTGGGGATGTGTTTAGTCTGGGCATTTGACAAGCTTTCAGGTCAGGATCTGCCTCCACACACACACACACACACACACACACACACACACACACACACACTAACAAGGCTTAAAAGATTGTGTGTCATAATTTGAGCATGGAATATCTGTGGTGCTACAGTCACACACACACACATCATTAAAGTAAATCCACCAGTGTCTCTCGCTGAGTTTACACATTGGTTCCCTTGAGAAAATGTGTCTTGCTAATTACAAACCATCATCACCATAAAGCCACGCCAGTCATCGTTGATCATCACCGCCTCTTTGTCAGTTCACTTAGACAAGTGAGAGTTTGCAAACACCGTGAAGGTCGGACCGACTCGCCACAGAGGAACTAGCATCAATTCTCATATTCTTGCAATGCAGTTTTGCCCATTTCAGCATCTCCACACAACACACATGGCAAATCACTCTAGTATGGGGCTTTTCTTAGAGCTGGTACGACGCGTGGTGTGACTCGCAGTGTCACAACTCAGTAACACTGGAACAGAGATCTCACTGTGCAAAAATGTCACGTCTCACGTCACATTACGCTGAACCATGGCGGAAGAAAGTAAAGGATGGGTTGACCGCAATAAACTTTTTATGAACTGAGTATTGCATATGACTTTTGTGCTTCTTTTGTAATATGGTATTAGGTGCTGTCCACATACAGTGACCTAAGTTAGTTAGAAAAGTTGTTTATTAGCATTAACTCAGGTAAGGCCATATTTAGTGGTTTTAGAGAATGTAATGGTGCAGCAACGAGCCTTGGACTGGAAACAAACAACAGCATTTCTGAGCAACCTAGCTTATTCCGATTTAAAAAGGGTTAAAAAACCAACATTAAAACCAGCCTTTCTTTCTGGAGTTTTCCTCTTGTGCTTTCTTACAAACAAGACTCGGGACTTGACCAAATGACCTGTTCAGCTGGTTATTTTTGGAATATGATTAAAGGACACGGTTTGTAAAGCTCCAGAACATCTTCAAATCCACATCTAAAGACGGATCAGCAGAGGGCATGTCTTCTCCGTTGCACGCAATGCCAGATCCAATTAAAAACCGCCATTAAATCTGTTTGTGAAACTGCAATTGGCAAAATGTCTAGCTACCTGAAAACTCTTTCCATGTCTAAGCTGTGGCACCTGGTGTGCTTCTCTGTTGCAGGTGATATATGCCTCCCCCGGGCGGAACACAGCGCTGACAAAGCCAACGAATGCATGAGAAGCCCAAAGCATTTAATGAGCCGACCGCCCAATCATCTTCGGTGAGCACTTTCTGGGGTTCTGGGAAACTCAATTGCATTGTGGGTTGAGTGTTACAGTAAGATGGCGGTTTTCCTTAATTGAGGTTGGTTTATGGTCTTGAATCGTCATGGTTACGGCCTCCAATGTGCCACCAAAACACAGCAGACACATGATTACATAAGTACCTACACACACACACAAAGGTTTATCAGTAAAAACATCATAAATTTCCAACACTGACGATGACAGCTCGCATAGCATTTGTTAAATGACAGTGTGCCTGAACTTCACACCAAAGCTAATAAATGTGGAGCTGACTCACTACTTCTGAAGCAATTCGTCTATTATTGAGAGTTGATCCACAGATTGGTTAATCTAATGGTTTCAATTCTTTACTGGAGCAATAATGCCAAATATTCACTCGTTGCAGCTTCTCAAATGTCAGGATTTGCTGCTTTTATCCATTTATACACTGAATATTTTTGCTGATAAAGATCATTGATATATGTGAAAGTTTTGATTGATCTTTTTCAACTGCTGTTTCCAAAGTCAAGATTAAACTTGAAATCAAATCAATTACTGACCCTGCTTTTAAAGACTAAACAACTTGTAGCTCTACGTAGCTCTAAACAATGTTTGCAGAGAAATGGAGTTACATTGAAAAAACATTATCTTTTAAAAGGTGAATGGAAAATAGCTAATATTAAAATCTAAAATCTACGGTATTCATGACAAGAACTGCTCCTGATTTGCATTTTCCTGATACCATGGGAAAAATGTCCCGGTACATTTGGTCTGCACTGCTGGTGAAAAGCTGTGAAAGTCGCGCAGTAATACCAGTCATAAATGTTCTTATAAAGGGGTTTGTAAAGCCTCGACTTGGACGAACACCAGGAGAGAGAGAGTTATGAACAGATCAGAGGGCGGGCGACGCTGCATTAGTTTATGATGAAAGACAAGCTGTCTCGCTCTCTCCCCGTTTCTCAGGTCTGTAATTATGAGGTTTGTGTGTTTTCTTCGTTCCATTGGACATGCCAAGCGAACATCACAGAGCGAGGCTGATTGCTATCGAACAGTACAGGTGGTTTACCGTAAGAGCAGATGTTTCCCTGACCGCAAATACACATCTGCAAAACCCTGATCTGAAGGCAGGCGGGGGGAGGAGGGGGGCAGGGTTAGAGATGGAGGGATAGGCCAGTGTTGACGGAGGTTTACAGAAGATGTGAAGGAAGTAGGGTGGGAGAAAGAGGGATTGTCCAATGGCAAGCTAAAGACAGACAGCGATGATGCTCCCCTTGGTATCTCTTTTAAAAAGATAATTAGAGGGTGCTCAGCTGAAAACCACAGGCCAGGGAAAGAGAGGGGGGGTAAACGGGAGGCAGGGGAGCTCCAGCTTTGGGATTCTATCTTCTAGTGGGAATAGAGGATATGTGGTTTCCTTGATTGGACTGGGAATGGTAGCTGCCTGGGTGTGAGAACCGAGTGTCACACTGTACAGAACCTTTTCATTAGTGAGGTTAAGGAAGTTGCAAATCCAGCAAGAGATCATCAAGTTCATCCACTGATTACGTAACAACCCAGCCCAGATAGAAGCAGCGCAGTGGAACTATTACACTGATCTGATCTGCTGGATCAGCCCCACAAAACTCCTGGGCCTCGTGTTAGCTTCCAGGAATGATCCCAATGAGTTCCATACAGTTCAGATTTTAGGTTTGGGGAAAGGAAAGCATGGATATTGGATCAGGAATAGGTTTGTGCAGGTAGTCTAATCCCAGTTCAGATAATGAATGCATCCCTACTGATAATCAGTTCATCAGTGGGTCTACGCTTGTTGTTCCCCATACAGTCATCTTTCATTTCTCTTTCTTCCCATCAGCCAATTAGCAGTCTTAGCACAGACTGAATGGAACTGCTTTAACACTCTGTCTTCTGGCCAGTAGCATCTCATCTTTAAATGCTCCTGACGGTGAATGACAGCAAGCCTCTTCAACTATCAACCCCCATCATACCTCGCCTATAGCACCAGACCGCCGTGCACCCCCTGCACCGCACACACCCCATGTGGGCACTGCGAGTGTAAGCGTGTGTGGTTAAATGACCAATGAGTTCCAAACACAAGTCCGAACAGCGTATAAACACCTAGAAATCACACATGCAAGCCAGATCACGAGTGTGTCCATTTGTCCTAACCTACACCTCAGCCCTTCCTTTGTTGTTGTTGTTGTTGTCTCTACAGGAGGACAGACCTCCCTTAATCTGACAGAGCTCACATACTACACATCACCCCCCCCCGCTACATTAGCTAAACCACACCACACCCCACAAGCCACCAATGCAGCTTTGGTCTTGTAATCCTAAAAGCAGACAGACAGCCTAACAAGCTAACGGGCTCATCCAATTACAACAATAAGCCTATTAAAGACGCCTGGTGAGGCTCATCAGAGATGATCCTCTCTTAATGGACCTAAATGACTATGGTAACCTTCAATGCCAACAATAAATAGGACTGTTTCAACTGTTGGTTGTTACATTTTGAGGCATTTCCAAACATAAATGCTTGGTTGCTGATGTTAAATCAGTAGGCCTGTTGCCAGTTACGTCCTATCAAACTGTCCTATGTGGCATGTGCTCGAGCTTGGCCCGAGATCGCCCTCTTTCGCCCTCTGTTTTTCCAGATGGATACTGACACAAGGCGACGGCCGGGTGGGCTATGATTAGTCGGCCCCAAATTAAAGTCTCTGTTCCCGCATGCCAGCTTACTGACAGGCCGGCTTTGGAGGGAAGGAGGGAGAGATTACAAAGCCATTTCTCCTCATCTCTCCTCTCTACCTCTGCGATCCGTCCGCCCAACCACCAAGGAGGAGAGGCTCGCACGTCTGACACATGAAAGCTTTTAAACTTAAATCATCATTGGGGAGAATGGGCTTTCTGAATGAGGTGGAGAGGGAAAGTGACCCCCAACTCTAAAGTAGAACCAAATGGGCCAGAACGGTGACACCGTGTACCCATTCTGCCCACATCACAGACACCCATTAATTGCTCGTCGAGTCAGGGTTTCCGTGAGGAAAGCTGCAATAATATATGGTAATAAACACTTAAACACGTGCATTTTTACCCCCAAAACATGGTACCCCATAAGTGGGAGATCTCTTGAGCAAGGACTTGCTGAAAGGAATCCTTGACTCGCCAAAGTAGCTTGCTGTGTTTCCACCCCCAGCTCGAGTCAACTGGGAGGGAGAAGCGAGTCAGGGTCAATAAACCACTACATGAATCGGCCTTCGCAGGGCTCAAACACTCCACAATGTATAACAGCAAAGGTTTGGACAACAATTAGTTCATTTCAAAGGAGAGGCAGCGTTCTGCAAACCATCACATATTTTACAACCACATGCTAGTGAATTTCACAGTCCCCTTTCTGGTATGACAGCGCTAGGGTTAGGTCGTTTTCCAGTTGTGTGAACCTGTTTGATTTTGTGCAAAGCGTCTGAGCCAGCATTTGTCATGCTGAAGAAGAGCCACGAAGCAGCTCCCACTGATGTCAACCCTGTAGTTAGCGGATGTACAATACTCAGTGCTGGTCCGGTGTTTCACCTAATATCAAACCAGTCTAAAAATGTTTACATCGGCTCAAGCCTAGACTGCGCCTCCGATCACATGTGATGGCACCAACATTGAGATTTTGTCAGAACATACCATTATCAGTAGTAGCTTGGGTTTCAATGTGTCCCATACATATTTTTCTAGCCTGTAAAGAACATATTTATGGGCACACAGGGGATATTATTGGACATGGAAATGGTTCAAAGTAAAACTATGTTGTGATCAGTTGCTTGGAAATGTGGCCACAGCAATACTAACAGAACAAGGCTGCCTAAAGCTAGAACCTCCAGGCCTCAATCACTACAAGGAAAACTACCACCAATAAACCAAAAAAAGACTAACGCATTAACTAATGGGTATGTTGGGAGCTGGGAAACTGGGTTGGGTTTACATACCTGCATATTGGTTGCCTTTAACTCACATTAGTTTAACCCTTGTCCAAATCCAAAACCAAAACATGATCTGCTACATTCCCATGTGCCGCTGAGATGTGATTACAACCCGTCTACACAATGGATGTCTGTCAGAACCTCACCAAATGCCGGGCAGAGGAGCGCCGGGCTACCTGACACCCTGCAGCTGCTAGCCGAGGTCCTGTTATTGTAGGACTCCATTCACTGCTACAGGGAGGAGACAGAAGAGATATGGAGCATTGGTGTTGTCATTCCAGGATCATGTTAGGAAACCTCTGGCTGCAGTGTGGAGTTACCCCAATGTTGACCTGGACTGTGTAATACCTGACTGAGCACCGGCACATTTGCTGAGCTGGGAAATATGATAGAAAATAAACCAAGGGAACGAACAGCAATGCTTTTAATAACTTTTATTAATAGAGCTGCTGAGGTAGATGGAATCTGACCTGATGAAGGAAAATAAAAGAACTTTACCACTGGTTTTACACAGGTTTATCAATGCATTAAGACCGACTGGGGGAAGCAGGTTTAGACGGCAGAGTTTTCAAATGAAGGCCACATGGGGACAAAGGCAGATGGTAATACCCCATAGGTCAGCAAAAGCAATACAGTAAAGACTATCCCTGATTTGATGTCTCCGTGAAGCATGCAAGATCATATTTGTTGTTTATGTGTCTGGATCTGTTGTCTAGCAACGATGAGGTAATGAAAACCAGACGTGTTTTTTAAGGTCACAATGCTAGAAAACAAGGAATTAGGTTACATAACAGTGGGCTTTGTTAGAAAGGATAAAACTGCAACACAAATATTAAAAAACAGACAAAGCGAATGTTAGCACCAGCTACACAGTAAGTTATCAGGCAGCATGTCAGGATGAGAAGAGTTTAACACGGGAGGTCAGTGAAGGTGACGGGGAGCCTCTGTTGCAGGGACATTCCACGCTGAGCACTTGAGTCCTCAGCACTGTCTACTGTCTGCAAGCTTATGTAGCTCTCCTGTTTAATCCTAGAATCATTCCACCAAATGCCACTGTGGTGAGCAGCAGCAATGAGCAGCCTGAAGTCAGCCTAAAAGTTTCAGTTGAATCAATTTAAGTGCGACTTGGAATGCATAGCTTAAGGTCTTAACTCCTGAGGACGGGAGTCCCATGCAGAGGTCTCGCTTCGCTTTTATGAGGCCTGCACTGTTGCATGAAGTGAAGCCACATTAAATTGCCAGATGATCGAATGGAGTTTGGCGTGAAGTGCATACAACATAAACACTAAGCAACCTCCCACAACCCTAATGACACTGTCAGGAGCCAGCCGTCTCTCCACAGTCTCCTCTCTCTGACTCCCTCCCATTCTGTTGGAGGAATAACACCACCTTTTATTTTGAAACTCTGCATTGAGCTGAAAGTCACCACTGGCTCTCCCAATTTGTGAACACAGAGTGCTGAAGTGTGGGCAAAATATCATCCGGCAGTCGCGTGGATGCTCTAAATAAAGTTTCACCCTAATGGGATACTATCAGCGCGTGGTGCTGTGTGCGCTCGCGTGCTGCTGTGTGCGCTCGCGTGCGTGTACGTGCAAGCGTGCGCGCGTGTTTTCAACGACACACTGCTTTAATACAGTTAGCCATTGGCTAATTTAAACACACTGTCAAATAAAGAATACAATTGTAGCAATTTTATAGTGAAGTTTTGTAAGTCATTACTAGGTCAAACTGTTTAATGAGGCTGTTAGCCTTAATATTACTGAAGTTGGAGGAAAAGTTCAGTAAATCTTCAAGTAAAAGTACAATATTCAGAATACAATCCCATGAAATGTCACAGAGACATTAATAACGACAGCAGGAACAGCAAACCAAAACCGTTATGAGCAAACGAGGTGGGGATATAAGGTACAGATGTTCGGTGCGAACTCTAGATGCTAGCAGCTCATGGAAGCCAGACTTTGGTAGGTTTATGTGGCTATTACAGTGTGAATACAGTGTGAATACAGTGTGATACGGACGCTGGAACCTCCTGACACACATGTTGGTGTGAATTAGAGCGTCCCAGCTGCTAAAAAGAAGCCCCAGGTTGAGCCACTCACCCCTGTTGGAAGTGAACAGAACAGGGTCGCTCCTCATCGTGAAGTCAAACTCATCTAATCCGCCCGACGACACACAGGAGCAGGCGCGTGCCCAGCGGCTCCCCGGCAGCAGTAAAATCCACACACACACACACAGACACACACACTGAGACTATGAGCCGTTTGAGCCTTCGGTTTCAACCTCCACTTATTCGTTTTGTACCGCGCCGGCCACTGAGACGTCTCTCTTTTTCTTTCAAACTTTTTCTCCGGATCTTTCTACTCCTCCTCCTCCCTTTCCCTTCTTTCCTCCTCCCCTGCTCTTCCCCAAATGTCTCTCTACCCCACTCTTTCTCTCTCCCGATAACTGCCTGCATGGATACTTGTGCTGCATTTAAAGACCATCGGAAATAAGCAATCTTTCACTTTATTGCCGACCAGAGTATTGCATTTAAAGAGATTTCTCTGAAATTTAAAATGTCGTAGTCATTACTACATCAAGTAGCAGCTTACTCTGACAAAATAATAGAATAAATATTAATAATCATATTAATAATGTATATACCAGTATTTATGTTGCACCATTATTGCAGCGCTGCACCACTACAGCATATTTAATTTATCTGTGATGTTTGTAAATGTATTATGTATTGTTTTAATGGCCTTGTTGTAAAGCCAACTTTGGGACCTTTCGGCTATTGTTAAAGGGCTCATACCACAATACAACTTGATTGATTGATTGATGATTAACCAGTCAATTGAGAACCAATTCTCATTGATAATGACGACCTGGCCAAGACTCAAGGACAAGATAATATCAATAATATCATTACTAATAACACTAATAGGTTTTTAATATGTGAATTAATATTAAAATGATAACAGTAATGCTCTAAAACAATAATATTGACCGTTAATAATAATACATCTGATATTGCATGTCCTCTTTGCATTAAGAAAATAAACGGTCCCCCTACAGTCTATATCCACATAAGGCACATCAGTGCGCACATCTGAAAAGGAGACTTACCTTAGTGCCCCTGAAGGCAGCATATCCCTCCTTATGGGAATAAGCCTTTCAAAATCTCAGCCTCCAGTGGCCTTGTTGGTAACACTACTTATTATTTCTCCATTCAGTTCAGTTACACCGGGACATAAATTCAGGGTAAAAAGTGAGAAATAAAGACAGTATATGAACACATCCAGACCCATCATTCATAAACACTGACCTCTGAGCAGCAGGAGAACTCCTTAATTGATGCTGGGGTGGAACTTAACTAGGGCCTCCACCTATGACCTCATTATTAGAAATTGCTTATAATTGTAATTATCTACACATTTAAGCTTACTCTTGCGCTCCTTGGTTGTTACTCTGGAGAAAAGCAAGTAAATTCAAAATGTCAATGATTCTCCTTCTTTAAACCCCCTGCGCTGCTGCCAAAGTTTGGTTTATCAAGATGAATTCAAACCCTGTAACCTCAAAACTCCTTCAGATTGCTCGCAACCAGCTTTAGTTATACTT
>NW_023339984.1:2365223-2365360 GCF_004916995.1 Morone saxatilis | reverse complement strand
CCACATAGAGGAGAGAAGGAAAGAAACAATAAGAGGCTAGCATTCCTAATTACACACCATTACCATAAGCTGCTGATTCCCCCCCATCCCCAGGGGCAAGAGCCAGTCTGAGTTCAATATCCCATCTGCCACCATGC
>NW_023339984.1:2361598-2365123 GCF_004916995.1 Morone saxatilis | reverse complement strand
GGGAGGGGAGGGGAGGGGTGGGGGAGTCAGACTGAGGCTACACATTGCTGTGTTTTTAATTTTTTTCTTCAGGGCTGCACTTTTTCAGTGAGGAACATGAGACCAAGGGAGGGAACAGTGTGGAGGGAAAGAATAATGTCCCGGCTCACCTTTCAGTTCAGGGAGAACCACAGAATGGCAGGGGTTGTTAAAGACTATTTCCCTAAAGGATAATCACCGTAATGTTCCTGTAACTGACCTAGGCCTGTAGGGAATGTGTGTGTGGTGCTCGGGAGGGAATATATTGCAGCTTTACTTTAGTCCTTGACATTTTGTTTAGCATGTGATGTTTTAATTATTATTTTCTGTGGTTTGTTGGGCATAAAGGCTCTTACAGCTTTTAACTGTTCCACTCTATCATTCTCAGGTTAAAGTCCTATTGAGGAGCAGTAAGTAAGTGCTTATTAAGTATGAATCAAACACCAACATCCTCTGATTGACAATTCTTTAACATTTATCATGTTGTCCATTAGGTGCGTGCGTTCTCTGTAGTGCTTTGTGATGGTGACATGTCGGGCTTAGAAAGCATTATGCTAGGTTCACAGTGCATGACAAAGTGGCCCGTACCTGACTTTTTGTTGTATGTGACTCAGATTGGATTCTTTTTTTTCATGACAGTGTAGACAACATAAATCACACTGAATCTGATCTTTTCAATTCAGATTCAGGCCACTTTCCTGTGATCCAAATCAGATTCAGGTCGGATTTTTTGCAATGTGACCATATCAGAATTCATGTGCCTTTATGTCACCCTAGATTTATATTCATCATGGGGGTCACTTCAGGACCGTGACCTGTTCACACTGGAATCTGATATGGGCCACATTCAAAGAATAATGTGAACAGTTACACAAAAGAAAATCTGATCTGAGCAGTGAATCAGAATTGAGCACTAAGATCACAGTGTGAACACAGTGTCTGTAACACTGGAGACTGCCTCTCATATTCTACCTCATAGTTAAAACTGGATCATTATATAGCCACCGTAGTTGCACACTTGGAAGACTGAGCTGTATTTAAATGGTTATAATCTGTGAATACACCACTAGATGCCACTGAATCCTACACACTGGTCCTTTAAACGAGCTGAGACCAAGTGCAGAGTTGGGTGATAATTCCATGTGGGTTTGCTTTCACATTACACATAATCCATATTCCATTGTTGATACAAAAAACATGCTTTATTTTGCACCTTCACTGAAGCTCACAGTACGCCAGCCGACGGCCTCGCATGTCACTTCCTCAACTACGAAGAGCCTCGAGTTCAGCACAACAGGCAGCAAAGGGCCACACACACACTCACACACACACACGCACAAAGACTGTGGTCGGAGACAATTGGTTCCGGCAGGCCTGTGAAAACAAACGGCGGGCTAATCTGAACTCAAAAACCCTCCAGATTTGATCTCCATTAAAACTCACTTTGCTGATGTGAAAATAACAAGGCCAGACAAACACCGCTGAGCTTAAAACACAAGAGGCAGGCTGGGTTTGGGGGCTGAGGAAGGTGGCATCACTCACAGCTCTGTTCACTGCGCTGCACCGCGAGGCAGCGCGCAGGCCAGATGACCCTGAAGTCGGTTGCAGCAGAGAATTCCAGTGGGAGGATTTGTGCTCGGGCTCCGAGACTCTTATCAGGCTGAGATATGATGATGGAGAGAGGAGTGTGTGGTCAGCGTGCGTGCTCTGAGAAGATGAGCAATGAGAGGATGGATGGATTGCAGTGAAAAAGCATGTGTGTTGTAACTCTGTATATTCTTCATTCAAGGCTGCTTTGAAGTGTGTGAGTTCATGTCACACATACACACTTTTCTACAATCTGCAACAATGTGTGAGTGTATGTGTGATCCCAGTGAAACCTCATGCTGGATAGATGTTGGTTTGGCTCTGTTGCATAAAAGTCAACAGTGACATCAGTGTTTGGCCCCCTGACTGAGATTAAATCTAATAGAGATTGAGATACTGTAATAACTTGGACCCTTCCCCGTGCCGGTCAGCCATCAACCTGTCATGTTATTCAGACACCCCACTGAGCACACACACATTCGGTCATACACACTGTCGAGGTCCAACAAATGCTGGCAATAAAACAACCATGGTTTTAATTTGAATTAATAACGCCCTTCCCCTTGTGAGGTGTTCTTGTTTCTGAGTTATCCAGGTTAACACAGTATGTTTTATACTTCATGCATGAATACATTTTACATCCTGTCCATGACAACCCGTGCACAGGGGCACTGCTGTCCTGGACGTAGCCACCACTGAGGACACCAACGTCAGATCATCTTTAAATAGAAAAAAAGTCACTAAGTCAAATTACAGCAAAGCACAAGTACTCGTTCCAGTCCTGGTATTACTTTACATTCGTACTATAATGTGTTTAAATTCCATCATCAGCTATACTGAGCCCCTCCTGTGTCACACAAGTCTTGACCAAAAACACAGTCACATGGTCTCAACCCACCCCCTTTCCCATTTTGCCTTATTGAATTAAGACACATAGTTTGGTTTTGACACAAGGCGGGCCTTGTCCCCATTGAATGGACAGCCACTGGTGGAGTGTGGTGCTGTCAGGGGCTGATGGGTAACCAGAGATGCAGGGTCACACCAAACTCTGACAAATACAACTACTGGTGAATGACTTGTCAGTTCCACCCCTACTCATACAGTATGTCATAAGAAAGAGTGGCTGATATAACCGAGACTTTAGAAAACAGGGACCAACAGCTCTGTATGGCTTCTCGATCACTTACAGGATTACAGGAGATAATAGTGTCTGAGGCCAAGTGTACACTGGACGACAAGATCACCAGATCAACAAAAGGTTCTCAGAGTCCAGCAGGGTCATTACGGAGTGTTGTCAGGCCCTGCTGTGAGAGGCTAGGCGGGCTCTCCTGTGCTCCTGACCTCATATACGACATCCTCATAATTATTAAACATGCTTAATACACTCTTGTAGTGCTCAAGGAGCCAAACTGTCAGTCTGGACAATGTCAAGACAGAAATTACTGCAGATAATGTGAGATGTCCTCCAACGAAGTGATGTATAGTGATCGCCTGTTCTGTGGATTAAACACAGTCATTAACCTTGGAGTTGTAACTAAAGATTGTAAATGAGAAAAGAATAACATATTTTCACTGAAAGAAAATAAGCTTGGTTAAAATACCCTTCAGCTCCAGTAACTGTAGTGGACCAGGAGAAAGAAATCAGAAACAAAACCTCAACAGCAACAGAGGAAGACAGGCAAGACCAGAGTCATTTTCGTAAGTATTTGTCTTCATAGCAGCAGTGATTTTTGGCCACTTGGGGGCAGAAGAACAAAATGTAAATACAACACTGACATATTATCACCTAGTGCATTAGCATTAGCACTGCATTCTCGCAAAGAGCGAAGCATCCATTTCTCTAAAATACCGAAAAGCCCAGCAGGTCACTCAAGAAAAACAGTAACGATAAACCGAAACAATGAACTGAAAGATGCTACA
>NW_023339984.1:2354582-2361498 GCF_004916995.1 Morone saxatilis | reverse complement strand
AAGACTATTTGTTACCTGCAATGGGCCAGATACCAGAGCAATGCATCGTGGGATATCTAATATCCCAGAAGCACTATGGTCTAAGCCTCAGCAGTCAGCGGGCTAACAGGTCAGCAAAGTGGACTAACTTTCCCACATCAAGACCATCAGTGTGTGTCCGTGCAGCAACAGAGAACAGGGATGTGTGTGTGTTGTGTTGTGTGTGTGTGTGTGTGCACTATAGCCAGCCTGTTTTGATTTGGCGTGTTTCCCTCTTCCAAGAAAAAGGCTGGTATTCAAGGCACGCCTGTCAAAACAGCAGCCAACCTGCACACCTCTCAGCACGCATGAAGACATATTCCTCACACACACACACACACACACGCACACACATACCTCTCTGTCAACAAAACAGGGTGGAGAGACTCACGAGGGACGGCTACTCTGGATTTGACTGTGTACATTGACGAGAATATGACAGCACAGGTGTGTGTGTGACTTGTTAGTGAATGTTTGATGTTATAAACAGCTTACTCTGGCATGTTTAGCAGGTTTAGCAGAAGGGCTAGCTTTCTTTCAAAGTGCGTCTGTCTAGATGCTGCAAAGATCAAACTTTTACATGTGCTCCCCAACCTGGCAACCCCCGCAGATTCCCCTGTGTATTTATTTAGTGTAACTCATTCCCTTCGTGTGTGTTTGCAGACTGCACCCTGCTCCCCCAGGAGGCTGGGAGGTTAACCCAACCTGGCAACCATAACTACTTTCAACCCCCAAAAAGGGAGGAAGAGAGGACGACTGGCTGTCTTAGAGTTCGCTCCCAAGGGGTACAAAGGTTGTCATTCTTACCCAACCTGGCAACTGTCTGGTTCAGATTCAGGAGCTGTCATTTATGTTGAGCGTTGAACTTGCGGGGTGCAAAGGTCATTAGAGTGAAATCCAAAGAGAAAAGGTTTTAAACCGGCTGGAATGGGGGTATGTTTTCCATCAGCGACTAACACCGACAGCTCCGTTTCCTCAGGAGGTCAGCAACACAGCTATGTGTTAGAAACAATGTAACGTGCAAGGGTGTTATCACAAGTGAACTCCCCTTTAATCTGCACATTATAAACATTCTAAGAGAACATGGGAATCACAGTCAAAGTAGATACATACATAACAATCCAGGTCTGCAGACTGTAGAGGCAAGAAAACCTTTGTACACAGGAAGAGATACAGAGTGGAACTGGAGTGAATGTGTTTCACTACATAGCATGTCAATAGCATGTACAGCCACTTTGGTAATCTGTGAGTTACAGAAAATATCATTACACTAACACTCTGACTAATGAATGTAGTTTCATGCTCATTAAACAAGTGTTCAGACAAAACTTCATTGAAATTTGAAAGTGTGATGGGTACAAGACAAACAGTATTGTTTTAAACTGTTGTTTCCTCTGTTTAGCTGTGGAATTATTGAAGTAAGCGTCTATTCCTGTAATAATCACCTTCTTATGCTACTTGGTTGGGCAAAACTCCACAACAAACTCAAAATCACTCATGTTTGACATACTATACAAACAACAATGGTGGCTGCTAAAGAGGTTNNTTCTATCAGAACTGGAGAGTATTTCTTCATTGGAAGAAGAACAAAGAACGGCACTGAAGGCTCTTCCCAATGGAAAAGATGCTTTCTCTCTTCTCCCGACTGGCTTCAGTAAGAGTTTGACTACGTTATATGGGCGACAGACGGTGACAAGTATTTTCTGAAAGAGCCTGCCATTTTCCACAGTGTTTACAACAGCGACTTTCCAGATGGTTCTGTGTAACAAACCATCTGGCGCAGTCAGGATAGAATATTTGAGGACTGTAGCAACTTCAACAAACAGCAACAGCTAATGCTGCACAGCCAGCTGGCCTGTGTGGGACTGTACTGCACTCTGGACCAGTCTTTGGATTTTGCCATGTAAACAAACAGGGCTAAATGAGTCATCCTGGGCTTTGTTGGAGGAAATGTTTTTGTGCAATTCAATCTTGCACATTTTGTGCAAAATCATGACCGATGACAAACAGGAGCAAGACATGGAATTAACCTTGAAAATATCCTATACTGTGGTTCATTGTCAATAAGATATAGAAATCATAAGGGAGCGCTGTCTGTCTTTGGGTAAAGTGTTTGAACACCATGAATGCTGCACTCTTTCCCGTGTCATCAGGCTGGATATGTGGGCGAGGACTGGAGGAATTCTTCTGGATCCCAGACCTCCAGCTGGCTGTGATACAAGCTGCAGTGTATCAACACCCTCAAACATGCCGCGCTACTTCCCCAACACATCCAGTAGCAAATACAATCACTTAGTAACGTGTGTGTGTGTTTTTAAATCTGGCTTGTGCCTGTTTTGCACATGGTAGAGGATTGACAAACAATTGAGTAATATCAATTAGCAGGATAAGGAAATACCCCTTACACATCTCCATTTTGGGTGGATTACAGTAATATACTCTGCACCCATGTGCTATAAATATGTAGGTTTTGCCGTCTGAACCTCCTCCCTGAGGGGAAATATTGAAATTGACATCGCAATGTAGATTTTCTGCAGCTGGTTTTGTTTGCATCTGTCCATACATGTGTATCATTTTGTCTCATTCTGGATATGCCTAGGAGTAATCCAATGAGCAGATGTTTCACATTAAGTTAGTGCCATACAATCCACAGGCTACAGTAACTTTTGTGGGAAGTGCTTAGAAACAAAGCAAAGCTGAAAGAGATGCAGGGAAATCAGTCTCAACTGGGCTTCAAATCACTGGGACAGCAGCGTAAACGCTATTATTTCACACATACACACACACACGCTGACACTACAGGCTCATCTTTCTTAACAGGAAGTGTGTGAGGGATGCTGACGTCAAGCTATTATAAATCTCAAGTCACAGTGCATCACAGTCGAGAAGCCAGCCAGCTCTTATGTCCAGGTCTGGAAGTCCCATCATCATTATCATCATCATCCTCACTAGAGACAGTGAGCTGTGTGTGTGTGTGTGTGTGTGTGTGTGTGCAGTCCTAAAGGGCTTATTGCTGCAGCCATGGCTATGAGTTCATAGTGCGCGATTGTGGCTGCATGGCCATATATTTTATGTGTCCCTCCCCTGTTCCTGTGGATTGCAGTATAAACCACTGTCAGGGATGTAGCAAGTTCAGCTTTTATTTTGAAAGCAAAGACCATTCCTTTTGTGATGATTCATCGCAGAAAGAAAAAACACTTAACAATGTTGTTGATGTATTTGACAGCATGCAGTGAAGATATATGCAGCTTGTTCACATTAAAATATCAATAAATAAGTAAATATAATTTGTTAGCTATTTGTTGTGTACAAACTCCTGAAAATCATTTCAACTGACAAGAAATGATTCTAACTATTGAAAACGGGCCTTCAGAGCTGTGGGCTTTTGTTTTGGGGATAATGGGAAATGCTGGCCAAATGGACATTTTTTGGATATTTAGTTAAAAATGGGCCTTAGGAACATGGGCCTTTAGGAAATGAGAAGTTTTGAAGATAGTGAGCCGACCCATGGACTTTGGAGAAGTGGGCTATGCTGCAGGAGTGGTTTCAGAAGTTTCTAATGATGTGATGATACCATTCTAAGCCTTGAAATCTCTGGAACTGGAACCCACTGGAAATAACACGAGACCTTTGAAATGCAGATAGACGGGGATCAAAGGTTTTAAAGACGGCCTCCGTGCATTGCTGATGTCTGAGTTTTTGCAGTCAGAGTTTTCCTCTGTGAAATGGAGGGTGTTGCATAATTTGATACGTCTGTCTCTGTCAGAGTACAGCAACATATGGAGCCGTGGCCTCGGTCCAAACTGAACACTGGCCGACCGGTGAGGGAAATTAGGTCAAGAATGGAACCAGGTCCTTTTACACTGTGGAAGTTCCTCAAAAACACCCAGTAGTTTAGGCTATGTGTGTGGGTGTGTATCATACCTTCTCACCTCCATGTCTCTGTCTGACCTGTTGATCTCTGATACATATATGTGTGTGTGTGTGTGTGTGTGTGTGTGTGTGTGTGTGTTGTGTGTGTTGTGTGTGTGTGCTGTGTTTGTATGCCTGGAAAGGAAAATGGTTTGTTTAGTGCTGGTGAGGCCAGAGCTGATGATCGATTCATCATTCGAAGTCATTTCTCAAGCAAAAAATTATTATAGTCTTCTGAAATGTTTTTGCTGCTTTTCTGTTTTACATCTTTGTTTAACTAAGTAACTTAGAATTCCCTGCTTTTGTAATAGATAAATAATAGTTTTTAAATAAAATTGTCCAAGATAACTGCTTGTAAATGCAGCTGGGGTTTTGCCACAAGCCCCAAAGCCATGTTGTTTCTGAACCATGGGCTTGGTGTAAAAATGATCAGAGAACAGATGGAAGCAATGTCCACAGAGTTGTTTTGTCCATGAGGTCCAGTTCCAGCTGGAAATGTTGACTTGTACCAGTAAATTGAGAAATCTGAAGTGCACAGCCATCGCTTCATTCAGCCAAAACAAAGAGTTTTACACCCCATTTGTTTGGTTTCCTCTTCAGTTCAGTTCCTGGACTTTTTAGTTTTCATCTTGACCGTCTACTCAAGCACTTTAAACCGAGTTTGGAAGAAAGTCCCGGTTTCAGGCTTGAGTCTGAGGAGGTGGGTGAAGTGTGCCATCACCCATTGATTTCCTTGACATAACTAACTGTTTTATCTCTGATTATATAATGTATGTTCATGTCCTAAAAGTGCTATGAAAGAAATCATAGCAGATACTGAGCTTGCATGACAACAGATGCATCTCCATTAGAAATGAGCCAATTCCATCTGCTGATGAAGACTGTATTAAATGGTTAAAAGCTATGTAAGAATACAGTAAGTAGACTATGAGTTAGGATTGTTTTGTAGAACTACTATTTCCAATGTTAGGAATAAAGTTTCATTCTTAATATTGTTTTATTTTGCCATCACACACTATAAGACTGACAGCTGAGAATATGTAGGTCCTATAGAGGTATCAGTATTAAACTGAAACTGTTCCATAACCAGTTAAAAATTCCTTGTGGTACGTTTAAATTGGTGATTGACTGATGACTGAATGAAACTTGGCATTAAGTTCTCTCCTCATACCAGAAAGACACTTGACAACCACCCATAACTCTAATGACACTGCCAGGAGCCAACTATCTCTCCACAGTCTGTCTCTCTGTCAAGTAGTGAGGGTTAGAGAAAATCATTTTCCAACAAAGGATGACAGGGCTGCGTGCCGACCACCTGTAATGACTAGGTGACAGTGAGAGGCCCTGCTTAAAAAACAATGACCTGATCAAGCGGGGAATAGAGATGTGAGGAGAGACGAATGTCAGCCTGCTGAAAAGAGGAAAATGCAAATAGTTTCCATCTCCTTTGGTCTGCCATTCACCATCATTGTCCTTGTTATTAATGGTTTGAAATGTGTTAGTCCAGTAACTACGCCCATACTCCCAGCACAGCTGGAAGTGGTGGTAGGGCTAAGTGTGTAGAGGTCACGCATGAACGTTGGAAGTGTGTGTGTTTGAGGCTAAAGCATGCTACATGGGAGTCAAAGGTCACCAGCTCCAGTCTCCATTCTCCCAAGGGATCTTTTTTTGTTTTTTACGACAGAAAAAACTATCCCTTCACCTCCTAACAGCCTTTACCCTTCAGCCCCTCCTGCTTATCCGTCTCAGAGGCTTCATTTCTGTCAAAAAGTCCACCTTAAATAACCCCTAAGCCTTTCAAAATAGCCTTAAGCCCTTAACTCTCCCTCAAATAACCTTAACTTTTCATACACCCTGTCTAATTAGCTCTAAAACTACATCGACACTGTCAAAAAACCCATTAGCCTGTCCTCAAAACTACTCTGAGCTTCAAAATATTCCCTGAGAATACCCTCCAACTTTTAACCCACGCCTTAAAAAATTCCTTGTAACTCTAGACCCTGCCTTAAAAACACCCTGAACCTCTAACAAACCCGTCCTCAACAACCTTAAACTGCTACCTACCCACTTCAAGTGACCTTTAACCCTCAACTCCCCCCTCACCTGACTCTCTACCCTAAAGAGAGTAACCTGCTGGTGTGACAAATCATTTAATAGCGTGTTGTATTTGACCAGAGCTAATGGGGAAAACAGACAGTCCATGGAGAGGATGGAAGTGTTTCAGGTTCAGGCAGCAGAGGGGTGTTTCCTCCTTTGGAGCCACGGAGGTGTGTGTGTGGGTCTAATCCGGGGTCTATATAGAGGAGGCTGTTATCAATCAGCACACAGGAAATTTAAACAAGCCTCCATCGTTACCGCACTGATTGACCCTCTGTTCACCCTGTGCAGTGACACTGTGTTTGTGTGTGAGTCTAATCAAACCATTCTTGCTCCATTTCCGAGTGTACACAACACACAGATTACTGACTGATGAGAGGCCGACCACACCACATGAAATAAGCTCCAACAGATTTCACATGAGAGATTTTCTGTATGTGTTCTTCTCTGTGCTCCTCTCACTGGTTTTAAGTGTTAGAGAAAGGCATTGGATGTATTCATTAACACCGCTGTTCTCGGCTGAGCTGTAACGTTAGCTAGCTCAAAATTGCATGCCTCCTTCTGCACGGTGATACGGTTGGTGGGTGTAGTTGGTAGAAAGAATATAGTTCCTACATGAAACTGCTCACAACAAGGTCTCTGCAAAGAAGGCCGATATCTCCAAAACTCACACCAAAACAATCTAGAGGGATAAATAGCACAACAGGTAAGAGGACAAATAGGTATTGTTGATTTTGGGGTGAACTGTCCCTTTAAAGAATACCAGTTTATAGAAAAAAATTGCATACAAGCATACAGTAATTCTGCAGTGGACGTGCAGCACTCACACTGACAATCTTTGCATCTGACTCTGGGTCAATGTATACTGTTTTAAAGGACAATTCCGGCG
>NW_023339984.1:2348595-2354482 GCF_004916995.1 Morone saxatilis | reverse complement strand
GCGCCGGAATTGTCCTTTAAATCTTATATCACATATATCTAAAATGTTTTGTCTTTTTCATTAATTTATCTTTTTATCTTATCCTTTATATTTCCTTTTGTAGTTGTTCTTTTTATACTGACTCTAATTCTTTATTGCACACTAGCATTTTTAGCACAGTCTGGAGAGTATGCCACTCTTTATTTCACTGCACAGTGTATGAGCATGTGACAAATAAAATGAGTTGACAATGGCTGAACTTTTTAAAACTGCACCCACAGAAAGCACACAGAGCTCATTTTACTGGTATCTGAATTGCCTGAAATGTACACTGAGGTAAGAAACATATTACAACCCAACAAAGGTTTCACAAAACCCTAAAGTCTTCGTTTTATGTCCTTGATGTGAGTATAGTGAGTGTGAGTCAGCATCCTCGGCCCCTGATGTCTTTATGACGGGCTGGTTGCCCACTTGCTCATACATTTTTAATGGAACTAACCCAAACACACATGCAAAAACAACGAAAATCTGGTGGCCGTTACAAACGGAAGCAGATGTGTTATTTGTAACTACTCACACACACACACTCAAACACATACACACTCACCATGACTTCTGAAAGGCCAGATGGTTCAATGAAGGATGACTGGAAAGAAGGGTGGATGAAGGAGAATGGGAGCGGGGGTAGGTGGGGCAAAAAAAACTGCGATGCAGTCAGGTACCAAAACTCCTGTCTGTCATCTCTTACAGTTGAGCCACTTTTTTCCCCTGTGTGCATATATTATATATCCCCCAGCTGATGCCGACTTAAGTGACATCACTGGAGGAAACACGGTATTACATGCTGTATTTCATTAAATAGATTTGTGGGGGGGGCCACAGCACATGTTTACCCTGGGATCTAATAATGGGTTATAATGGCCCTGGCTGCACAAGACTCTCCACACAAGCTCTGTACTGAACCAAAATGGCACCACAGCTTAAACTTCCTGTGCATGCTTGAATGTGCACAGATACATTTGGATGGGAAGGGGGTAACCACACCCCTGCATGTAGCCCAAATGGATGCAAGCTGAAAACACCCACTGCAGCAAAACTTCCATAACAAATGATGTAACACGAGGTCTTCCTGCCAATGGATGAGAGAAGGTCCAATGCTAGTCAACTATCTTAAATAAACAGTCATTTTATTGATAGTAAAGTGGCCTATTGACTAAGATATTTCAATATATAGGTCAGTAGAATTCTGCCACCCCGTCCGAGAGATTTTTTTACAGTGCAGCAAGGAGGTGATGGTCTTCGCCTTGCACAAGGAGTCACATCAGTGCTATATAAAAGCCATATGCTCCAATAATGTGGTGGGTGATCCTGGGGATGGAATGAAGTGCAATGACTTCATCTCTTTCCACTGAGTCCAAGAGGGAGACGGAGGGTGGAGGAGGTGGGCGGAGAGCCTGGAGAGGAGGGGATGTTTCATCATCCTGTGCGAGGCAACGGCTGCTTCGGCTTACTGTCACATGGTATTTACAGTGTAGACGGTTGCTGGAAGTCATCTGTGTGTGTGCGTTTAGAGTTTCATATGTATGAACTCACAAATTCACAAACAAACTTTGCACACACACACACACACACCTCAGGTTACCCACCATGATGGTTCTGTTTGGCATGCAGGTAGGAAACTAAACACGGAGGCTTATTCAGCTCGTAACCAACCAAAGTGCATCTGTGTGTGCGTGTGTAGAGGTGTGTGTGTGTGTGACTGGGCAACGCCACACACCATTGGCTCTTAAGTGGTCAGAGCGGGCTCCATCCAGCCAACCAGTATTTAGCCAAATCCCAGCTGCGTTTCCTGTCTGGGAACCAGTCTCAAGAGTTCATACAGGCAACTGAATATTTTTAACACCAGTAATTATTCAAGTTCAACTTTCAGTTTTAATAAAATCGCTCACATTATAATGGAATTGGTTATGCTGCCAACCTACAGTATGACAAAATGTTAGGCATAGCTCTTGCTGTGGCTTGTATCAGGATATTGTGATTGCTTTGTTTATGTGATTACGGCTCTGCTATTTTCACTATTAATACTGAATTAATTAGTAGTCAATGGGAAAACCTGACTGAGGCTGTAACATTCACTAATTGAGGTTGAGGGTTTTCTTTGTAAAGTCTTTTTATCTGGGCTTCTCACAGCTGTTCTCGTTTGTAGTTGTGGGAGTCAGTAAACAGTGTAATAAACAATTATATCCATTCTTCTTTTTTCACAAACCTCACAAATAATGCAGCAATTTCTAGAGGGACTTATTATATAATCGATGTACAGAAAAATACATATATGTAATGCTAATGCAAGCCTACGTAACCTGTGCTGTGAGTTCTAGAAACTACCTGCTAGATAGCTCATTTGGTATGAAATTCATAGTCCACAGAGGATGGATCCCAATGTATTTGTGACCCACAGACATTTTGTGTAAGAATAGACTGTGACTTCCCATTAATGTCAAAAACATTTCTGTAAATGTTCCTGTATTAGCCAGCCGGCCAGTAATTTGGCAAATGTGATCCCAATGTAATAGACAGCTATTCATGTCTGCAAAGATCTCTCATAATATAATACACAGATTGCAATGAAATGTGCTGAACACACTCATGCTCCAAGAGCACAGATCCTTTTTTATTTAAATGGCCCACCCTTTCCTCTAGTGCCACCTTCAAGAAAACTTTACATTTTTAACTACAGGTAAGCCTCAATGAATGTCAAAATTGTGGTTTTCAGCTTTGCTAGAGTAAAAACATTATGAAGGCAGCATGCTGGCCGAGAAGTTAGCACTGTTGCCTCACAGCAAGAACAAGTGGGTTCAAATTGCAGCTCCCAGGTAAAGGGCTCTGCCATGACCAATAGGCCAACCAAACAGCAACTACATGCCCACCGATCCAAGACAGGGTTAATACAGAGGTTGAATTTTCCAACACAGGTCAATAAGTAAAACATAACCTGTAAAAAAAAACAAGAAAGGAAGTCAGTCTCCAAGGCAATGCTGAGATCCTGATTCAGTGCAACCACACTAACCTTTTCCAGGGATTTAGGTTCTTTTCTTTCTGTACACAGTATCGCTCTCCTTATTCTCTCTTCCAAGAAATACTAAGAAAACAAACAGTTTGAAGCTGAAATCTAATCTCAAACACTTTTTCTTTCCAATGATATATAAGTCATGTAAATAACTACACAGCTACCGCGCTCCACTAAAACATCAAAGAGAGCTGGAAAAAAACCCACATAAGAGACGGGACCATGTAAGGACAAACCAGAACTCCACATGATTCATGTTAGGAAAACCAACCATGTTAAGCTATGTAACACTATCTGATCAATAGCTCCTATGCTTCTTTTTATTACTGAAACCTCACTAAGTCCCCCTTGGTTCTAAATTACAGAACAAAAACAAGCTATATAAAGGGATTGATTAAAGAGTTATGCAAAACATTTCTTCGTCTCACACAAGGTTTGAATGATCTATAAGAACAAACATTCTTTTGGTAGAACCCTTTCAGATGGTTGGATTGGTGCCACTTCAGCAATAAAGCACAATTCAGACACACAACGCATTCATTTGAATAGGTTTAATGTGTGAACGCCAGGTAATGTGGACGCTGTATCGGACTGTTGCAGTGAAGAAAGAGCTGAGCACTCACCTATGGACATGAGCTTTGGATAAGATTTGGACAGATGAGTGAATTTCCCCAGTGTGGGATCAATAAAGTCCATCTTATCCTAAGATCATGGATAGCAGTGGCTCAAGTACCCTTCGCAGGGTGGCTGGGCTCACACTTCTTCCAGTTGTTACCTAAGCACTCTGTGATTCGGTTAAATTTTTTCACCTGTTATCTGGCAGCTGCTTGTACGTTCAAAGGTATTCTCGTGACCCGCAGAGGTCTACTGTCTACCTGGAATGATAACAGATCCGTCCGGGCCAAACCCAAGCATTAAACACAGTCTGCACACTGTACCTAACATCCCTTCCAGCAAGAAATAAGAGCGAGGTCAAGTGGCGCAGTGTATCATTCTAGGATGAAAGGAGACATCTGCCAGATCACACAAGTCATGAGATGGAACTGGCTGCTGGATAACAGGTAAAAGAAGAACATTTGGACCTGGCCTTGAGTTTTTCACACAGAAGGAACACTATGTGAGCAAATCCAGAAGTAACATACAAAGTGCTAAGGTCACGCATGACACTATGCTCACTCTTCAAGTTTGAGGGGGATGTGAATGTTGGATTGTTGGTTTCAGAAAGTTCCAAAATTGCTTGGACACAACCCCCCCAATCAAATATCTGAAAGATGTGGGGGGTTTCTGAAGCCATTCAACCAGCCGACAGGCAGCTTTAGACACCGGGAAGGAGATCGGACTGGAACCACCGCTTCTTCACATCAAAAGGAAGCAGATGAGATAGTTCGGGCATCTGATCAGGATACCTCTTGGACGCCTCCCTGTGAAGGTAATCAGGCACGTCCAACTGGGAAGAGATCCCAGGACAGGTCCAAGAACACACTAGAGGGATTACACATTCTGTCTGGCCTGGGCAAGCCTCAGGATTCCCCAGGAAGAACTTGAGGATGTGGCTAGGGAGAAATACGTTAAGCATAGCTTGCTTAGCCTACTGCCACTGCTACCTGGATCACTTTAAGCTGCGGAAAATTGATGGATGACATTTCAGATGGATACGAACAAGGAACCACTTTGTCTCTTTGACACATGCTCTTTCAATATGAGTTGAAAATGTTGGAAAAACAGAACCTCTTTTATTTTATGATTGATTCCATTGCTGTTGTGCTTCCAAAATTTCCAAGCAAATTATCACAGAGGACATAACAGCTCACAGAGTAAGTATTTATGGAGTAACGTAGAGCCAGATTCATAGCAGAATCAATGGAGAGGAAGGATGTAAGATAATCAGTTGACAAGTGAGATCTCTGTTCAATAAGAGCCAGTCTGGCAGCTTACTTTCAGTAGGTGACTTCCATTTGTGGTAACGCCATTTGAAAAGCCAGCACTACAAAAGCAAGCCACAAAATTGAAATGATTTTGTTATTTTCCTCCTTGGCGAGAATTTGAAGTGAAGACACACCGCCAAGGGAAACACATATTTTCGAAGACACAAATTGTGCAGTAAATCCTGAAAGCTAGGCCCAGATTTACAGCCTAATGAGAGGCAAGAAGGGGAGTATTAGAGAGAAAATGATGAGGTAATGAGAAAATGGTGATGAGTTTCATATGTCTGCCAAACTAACACATGCTGTACACGCAACACTGAGGGAGTAGGACACAGCGCACGACCAAGACCATACAGCATCTTTTAAAAACCACATAATCACAAGGATGCTACATGGTAGTCTAAACACCATGAGGACTGCTTCTCCAACAGTCAGTGGAAGACCATGGTGAGATGAGATCATTTTACTTTTTTGAAATGCAAGTTATTTATTAGACCATGTTCATATGAGACAAAAATAAGCTTGTTATCCACAATGATTACAGCAGAAAGCTATGATGTCATGCTACGGAGAAAGAAGGTTTGCATACTTAAACTTGATTGCTTAAATAAAATCTGAAATTCAAATTTAATCCAAAAATTGAATGGTCATATCCCTCCCACCATCTAATATCTAATTGACCTAAATGTGCTTCTTTTGTGTTACATACATTCAGTTCATTGACAGGTGAAATGAGATACATTCTTACAATCTTAACAAGACGACTTTAACCAGATTTTTATTTTAATAGTTTTTTAAATGGTAAATGGACCTGCCTTTCTTCCGACCACTCAAAGCGCTTTTACACTACGTGCCACATTCACCCTTTCACACACATTCACTCAGCGATGGCAAAGTCCATCAAACAGAAACTAAC
>NW_023339984.1:2340930-2348495 GCF_004916995.1 Morone saxatilis | reverse complement strand
CCATTTGATATTCAGCGCGAGTACCGAAGCAGTGAGGTGCTAAACACTTTTAGAGCACGGCATCGGTGTTTTTGTGTGGTTGTGAGTGTGTGTATGTGTGGCTGAGGTATGCTGCAGTCCTGCACCAGGTGTGCCTCTGCCTCAGTGGCTGTGAGAGTGTGTGTGTGTGTGTAATACCCACAGTGAACACCCAAGCAGAAGAACAGCTGTGTATGAGGCATAGCAGGAAAAATGTGATGACACAATGTAAATCTAAAGACCTTCAACATCTATTTTATCTTTTAGATTTTGACATGAAGCGACACATCAACAATGAGCACACTACACTTCTTCCTCCATATTGACTCAGCAGATACAAACCTATACACTATCATATATACCATTTAGATTAAGCTAAATATTTGTATTGCCTGGAGAAACTTGGTTTGGGTGACAGCTGTGGGCGTTACTGCGGTTATCAAGTGGACGCCTCCCTTCAATAACTTTCATTAAAGCGGAGCTACAGAACCTCCAGGAGCTTTTATATTTAATGGTAGAGTCAAAGAGCCACTAAAGAGATGTAATTAAAGACAAATATTATTGGGACAGAGAGATAATGCAGCCCTTTTTGAGGCTGAAATCAATATTTGAGAGTTAAAAAAATGGCTGATGTTACTGAATAACTTAAAACTGATTTTATGGATTTCTGTACAGCAATTTCTTGTTTATTATTGGCCAACATACACAGATAGTGTTATACCTGTGATACTCTAGTATTAGCTGATGAATGAACTGGTCTGGTTGTAGTGGGCTTGTAAGGATTATTTATATTTCTACTATTATTCATCCATAGTTTGGTGGACTGACCACATGTCTGCCAGTGGCTCCACACTCATCAGCTGATCAACACACACCGAACGCACCAACATAAGGCAGAGAAGAAGACTGCTAGCTTGCAAACATGTTTTGGTGGTTACATTCTTTAGGGGGTAATGTCTGCATTGTTGTATGATTAGATTTTTACCATGATGTTCAGTTAATATGGCTGATTAGACCTCGTCTCGGACTGTGTGGGTGTGCATACTGTAACTGATTGACAGCTGAGTCTCCTGTTAGCTTTGTTGCACCTGGTAGGGCGGGACGTATGATCAGCCTGAATAACTGAACAGTGTTGGTTGTTTGTTTTTTTTTCACACACAGAAAATGGATCAAGAATCAATATTGGAATTGACAAAGAATCGAACCGATAGGCAAAGTCAACAATGGCATTAAAATGTTATTACTGCCATCCCAAAAGGCAAGCTGCCATAGAAGGAAGGGGAATTGTGCTGCAGTTTAAAGGAGTGACTCTGTGTAATGTGCTGAGTCAGAGGGTCAGTCAGGGTGCCAGGGTGGACTGTGGTCACTGAGAAGCTCTTCGAAACAGATGCTGGCTAATTCAATATGATTATTATTAAAGAACATGAGCTTATAGGAGTTGCAGTCTGGAGTGATGGCTCAACTTAGACCAGTGACTAGACAAACAGACATCATCTCAGTTAAGGTCACAAAAGGAAAAAAGAAAAGATCTAATCCCCACATTGATGGGCTTTTCCATTAGATTTCTAAGATGGCATAAGTCTCGGCTCTCTGACGGAACCCTAAAGCTTCTACTGAGTCAAACATCCTCCCAATAAACCCTCTTTGACTTAGCCTAGCATCTGTGAACCATTTAGCAAACTGCAGCTAGCTTTTAACAGGAGCTGGGTGCCTCATTCAGATGAACGCCACCCTTACAACTCGCATTACACTGCTCCCTCAAGGTAAGTGAGGTTGAAACTCCATCCGCTTCTCTTTAAATGCGTCTACTTTGGACCAGGACCAAGCCACACCACTTTTCTCCATTTGCCTTTCCTTGGATGTGGCTTAGGCGATAACGATACATGGCTCTTTCAACCCTCTATCTCCATCTCCTCATCCCTCACTTGCAATGGCTACCATGTGGAGGATGCTCAGTGGTCAGGTTTGTGGTCGATGTGGAGTAGACCAGATTTCAGTTATTTCAGTCTCTTATCATCACTTATCACCCTCACAGATATGCAGAGAAGAGGAAACACTGAAAACCAGTGGGTCATACAGCAAGAGTACATCACATATTACAAAGATAGTATGTGGCAATATACCATATGTTTCTGCACAGCTTGTTGCAGAAGGAGTTAACCAAGTATGTTGTAATTCCAATAAATCAAACGCAAAAAACTCTCTCAAACCCAGGACTTGGACATGGACAGGACCGCCACACCAAAAAGTTACCAGCAGAAACATAAATTGATATTTTTACACATCCGACACACAAAGAGCAGCATTAGCATTCATTAGGATTCACGTTTGTGTCCATGTTTGTTTGTGAAGGCCAAGTTCACTCTCCTTTTAGTTCTGTTTCAGTCCTCCAACTCCTGCAGGAGATACCTGGCTCTTTAGCTGCTAAATGCTCCACTATGTTCACCAGCTTACTTGCTAGTGTGTTTATTCGAGTTTTCTTTAGCTGAAACGAAGTTGAGAAGAAAAGTGAGAGTGAACCAAAACAGTCCAAGTTAAGGGCTGTGAAGTCAAAACAATGAGCTGAAAGGTGCTAAAATGCTCCACAGAGCTGAAGGGAACTGCAAAGTTGAGTGATAATTATCTGTGGGTTGGTCACTACATGCAACCTCTTCCACTTTAGTGATTTGATGAGTTGTAAAAACTTGCGTAGAGAGTGGGAAAGCTGACAGAGTGAAAATAAACTTGTCAGCGTGCTCTGGTGGCCAAACCATGTAACTGCGACAGTGTTGCTTTTCCATACTATCATGGAAATAATGGGGGTCTGTAGGGATGTTTGACGGACGTATTTTATAGAGTGGATGAGAAAGACAGAGGAAGAGTGAGACAAAGGCTCTCCTGTGTATCAACCTGAACTGACTACACACACACACACACACACACACACACACACACACCCCAAGCAGTTCACACTCAGACAGTGACTCACAACACCGGGGATTCATCTGTTAAATTCCTTGACATCTTCTGGCTTTACACACATACACACATACACACACACAGACATACACACCTCCCCTCTCCATTATTCCTCCCTCACTAATGCTTTTCTTTCACAGTACCTGCCCTGCAGCAAAGTCTGGATGTATAACATCTTAATGGAGAAGACCTCTCCTAAACCTGTGGGACTCACACACTCACTCACTACACACTAATACACACACACACACACACACTGGTTATACTTGAGCCAGTGTTGACTTAGGCATTCCTCAACACCTGAACCTAAGCCCATCTATCTTCACACATTGAAAGCCTCACACTCACTTTCATTAGAAACATATTTCAGCCTTAAATGAGGCTTTGAATGAATGTATATAATACTGCTGGGCTTTATACTGGATGAACTGGTATATCAGTTTTAATTTCCCATCTGATTTTTCATATACAGCCATACCACTTCATAGCTGAAACAACTGCTGTAACTCCTCTATAAGCAACAATATTGGTTTTGAAGAGTGCTATGGTTGGGGCAAGCTGTGTAGTGTGTAACTTTATAGCTCAACAATAATAGTCCAATAACTCTCTTTAACAGGGCAAAGCACCACTGCACACAGCAATTTGTTTCTTACTTGTGCAATGGAACATTCAAAAAATATGTCTTTGAATACATCAATACTTTGAGTATTTTATGTATGCTTAAACAATTTAAAAATGGATATCAAACAAAAAGAATTATATCAAGCATCTAATTAATTAACTAATTGAAGATCTCTAAATTATATCAGCACTAAAGCCAAGCACTGGCCTTATAGATGTTCTAATACCAAGCCAAAAGAAAGCCTACAATAATAACAATGTCACACTTCTGGAAATCCACTCTCCTTCACTGCTTTAAGCAGCAGGGTCCCATTCCGGGGCTAAAAATGATATCAGATCATAGACCTGCATACTCACCAATACCCAATCCAGTGTTTCAGGCTATATCTGAGGCATTTCTGATACTAGTGTCTCTATCAGAACAATGGTACCTTATACTAGCCTAACCTGTAAAAGATACATTTGGAAATATTTTCTCCAACCATGTGCACAGTGCAGTACATGGATGGACATTTGATCTTTGTACAAGTACAAGAACACACACAGTCACTCAGCACCAGCTCGTAACATTAGAACACAATTCCTCATCTCTCTAATCATTCCTGGTGTTTCTGTCCTGTTGAAGCAGTGCAGGATCACAGTGAGGGGCAAGTGCCAACACACTCCAATCTCACCAAAAGAAAAAGCAGTCCGACAGATGATTGAATTACAAAGGCTTACTTTGTGTTGGTCTCCCTCTACTCATCGTGTTACGTTCCTTTCACTCCCTCGTCGCTGGTTTTTAGGATCCCGTTCTATCATGTTTTTGTTGCCTGAGGGGTAAATAGGGGCTGGGGGTAAGTGTAGGGCCTGGGGGTATGTGTGTGTGTGTAAGTAGTTATATGTCAGTGCATACAAGCAGCTTTGATATATTTGTACATGTGTGAAAACATAAAAAGAAAAGGCAGCCTCTGTGTGTGTGCGCACATAGTGCATGTGTGCAGATGCATGCATGGATGTGCTGAAAAGGTATTTTAAAAATGATAAATATGTGTGTGTTTGGCAGTGGTGATGAGCGGAGGTGCAGAGGAGTTAGCAACAAGATACGCACACACACACGTGTGCATATATACAAACATCCTGCCATTCCTTTTCCACAACCAAAACACAGCCTGACTCAGAGAGCCCTGATGAAGTGACGGCTCCGCTGACAACCTGTTGTTTCACTTTAACAGCGCACTTGCACTTTGGACAACTTCCTTCCTCAAGTGTTTCAAAAAAACACTTTAAGGTCCAGTATTATTAACGTCAAACATAGACACCCGCCACAACAAAACACTGGGCCATTTGATCCAAATGGGCAAGCTCCTGGTTCAAAATGATTAGGTTAGATGAAATGATTGATCTTTAAACCTAATACAGTTTAACTTGAAACAGACGTGGCAGTTCACTTGCTCTCCATACTTGCCACCGTGGCTGAGGCCCGTTTTCAGTCGCTGTTTTTCCTGGGTATAGCTTGCTAGGTATGGTAGAATATGTGGGACTCCATTCTTAGTGCCACCTACAAATTACTCATGTTCAGAAGCTGAACAAACTGGAGATGTGACCCAGTTGAAGGAGACACCCAAGTCAACTGTATGTAGTCCAACCACACACAGTCCTCCAGTAGACCTTTAAAAGTTGGACCATTCTCTAACAAGTACTTACACAGCACAGCACCATCTTAAACTACAAACTCATTCTTACATTTCTGCTTGTGTACAGGTTAAACAAAGTAGAAACAAACGTTGGAATTGTTGGTAGCCATATGTTTGAACTTCAGAAAGAGCCAGGCCCACAATTTCTAGCCTTAATGCTAAGCTAGAAAGTAACTACTTCCTGGTTTTAGCTCCGTACATAACACGCAGACATGAGAATGATATGGATCTTGTCATCTCACTCCTGGAAAGAAAACAAATTACTGAGCGCTCTGATTGGTCAATGATATGAATTAATAATGACCACCACCTATTCAAACTATTAAAATAAGTGATACAAAAATAACGGTAATAAAAATCATCCAAAACAGACTCAACAGATTGAAAATCCAATGCAAGCTTTTCCTTGCTATATAAAAATCATTAAGTGGATATTTAAGTTACTTCTTTCCTTTCATTTGCTATCCTTTTACAGTGACTGCAGTGTGTTGACTGCAGGGCCGTGCTAGTCTGTATCGCTGCTTGTCAAATAAATAGATGTTTCATTTTTCCAACTACGTACAATCCGTGAGAGGAGGCAGAGAGGGAGGTGAAGAAAGGGAATGATGGTTTGCTGAACTTGTATTGACAGAGGCTGAGCTATCCAAACACATTAGCTGTGAGCTGCAGATGGCGGCCGGCCGTGTCCCGACTTGAAGTTCAGCACCTCGGCTCCGTGACACAGACATTGCAATCATGCATTTCGTCTCTGTCTTCTCACAAGCACCGACAGGCAGAAAGAGAGAGAGACGAGGACAGAGCGAGGCAGACAGACAAAGACGTGCAGTGCAAAAATACCCTATTTAACTTATTATGGAGCCTTAACATGTTATTATCAGCCTGACGGTCCTGAAGGGGCCACTGTCAGGCCTCGATTTACTCTACTTTGATTACTGAGACCAGATTAACAAACACAGATTTCTTTGGTGCAATATTTGAGGGGGGGTCAGACAATCATTCCAGTTGTTGTCATTGTGTTTGATCGCCGATACCCGATCCCCTGTGGTCTTACCGCAGTAACTTCACCACAGCTACAGATGCAGCTGTGTGGCAAGAAGGGACAAGATGCAGCAACAGCAATGACGGTAGGCCGTACATAAATCCTATTAACTCCTTAAAGTGTGAGCAGGAGGCGTAACCTGCATAGATGGCAGCCTGAATTGGCCTCAATTATGAGGCAACAGCACAACATGATTAAGAGCTTAGTGTTAGTTTATCTACAGCACATTTTCAATACTTTATAAAGAGACACCCAAGATGCACTGGGCTCATCTGAGGGGCAAATACCGTGTGAAATTTAGACAGACACGCATAAACACACCGATAGGTTCACACACACAGTACGGTAAGCAAAGCGAATACAGTACACACACACACACACACACACACACAGCTGCATAGAAAGATCAGTGCTCACCCACAAACACAGTGAACGTGCACATGCATTCACACACAACTATGACCAAATATTTCATAATTTTTGAGTCCACACCTGCAGGCAAACACCTGGACCTGAGACAGTACAGAGAGAGAGAGAGAGAGAGAGAGAGAGAATAATGCAGACTGCTGCAGAGAGGAGAGGCAGAAGGCTGGGAGTGTTGGCCTAAAGGGCACAGTGGTGATACAGATACTGTATGAAGAGTGAAGAAGAAAGACCAGGAGACAAAAGGAGAGCTGCAGAGTAAAGAAGAGCGGGCGAATGAGGAAGACAAAGACAGAGCAGGACAGCAAGTTGCAGCAGACAAAGGGAGGAGATGAACAGAAGGGAGGACAAAGGGACGCAGTGTAGAGATGGTGAGAGAACTAAAGGAAGAGCAGCTAAATGTGTGAGTAAAAATATAAATGTGAATTCAGACCAGTTATCAGTTATGACACCCGGGGCACAACTCGGGCATGACCGAAAATAAAAAAGATGATGATATCTGTGTCAGAACCAGCAGGAAGCAGGTCCATACTGACTACAGCAGGGATAGAACTGAACACATCATGTGCAATACTGACTGAGGGGGGGGGGGGGTATCAAATCTCAGCTCACACTGTAACCATGGCATCTGAACACACACACAGATACACTAGACCCAGATGTCCAATAGTGATGATGTCATAAACAGGACCAACAGTCGCTCGTGTATGGTAGTCCAAGCCTGTGTAGCATTGAGCAGCCTGTTTAACAGTGTTATCTATCTTGGCACTGCAAAGGCTTTTTGTGCATACAAATTGTTCACTTTCACCCCAAAATTTGCGGAAAGGTCA
>NW_023339984.1:2338926-2340907 GCF_004916995.1 Morone saxatilis | reverse complement strand
ATTAGACAAAATTGCAAGGTTGCACAGAATTCATGTGGATTGGTTACATTTATAGTGATTGTTGCAACAGAAACATCGCAACCTCTTGGAGGGACGGTCTGCCTTTAAAGACACACCTTCAAGCAAAACGTCCTACTGTAATGGAGAGGCAAGCCAAGCCAGCACATATGTATGGAAAAGAGCTAGTAGTCTGACATATATTATTCTGGCCTTTAAAATGAACTCAAATGAGAAATTAGAAGAAAAAGAAAATCACTTTTTGGTTGAACCACACAGAACTTGTTGACATGAGTAAACTGCAACAAGGTTTGCGGCTGGATACAGCTTTGTTTTGAGCTGTGAAAAAGCCAAAAAGGTCTGGAACCACTGTAATAGAGCTTGTTGTCTCCTGGCGCAGCATACCAACATTAACCATACAGTAACCTCCTCAAAGAGCACCATGTCTAATAATGTTTATTTTATACAAATCTAAAGTTCTCGAGGAAAACATTTCAGTGTTGGCCAGAAATGATTCAACCATGATCTCTGCCATATTGTGTGTACACAATGTTAAAGTACATCATTAATCTCACTTTATTCCTGTTGAGTATGGGAAAAAAAACATCATGAGACACAAACAGATTCAGAGGAAGAGGGTGTTGACTTTGTTTACTGTATGGCTCTGTGCTCCTCTCTCCTCGGTGTCTGCAGGTTCCACTGTTGGCTCACAGCTCCATCCTTTCTACAAGCCAGCAGGATGTATACAATTTGTCCTCCTGCTATTGTCCATTGTCACGTAAACTGGCTGTGGTAAGGCTGGCCGGGACTTACAAGCAACCAAGGAAATACCAAGCCTCAGGCACGCGCACACACACACACACACACACGCACAACAAAGGGTAAAAATAAAAGACAAAAGGCTGTACAAGTATAATGAGTTCTTGGAATTCCAATTCAGGATAGAGCCAGGTCAGCTTAGGTAAGAGAAGTGACTACAGAGGCACGTACAACTGAGCTGCTCCAGTACTAACCCACAGTCGCAGTTTCCTTTCCCCAGCCAATCAGGAAACTCTTTCTGGTGAGCCCTGCTGTCAGACAACTTCAGCAAACACTTGGTTTGAAACTGAGGCCTTTACTCTTTAGTGAGATACGTCCTGATTTAATGTCAAACTACTTTCTTTCAGCCCAGTATCTTAATGTATGTGCTTCTATCAATGAGTCCATAATATATCTTATATATCTTATAATAATCTATCATATATAGGAGTAGGAACTAGCAAATACACAAGGAAGAACATTTTTAGACCAAAACGTATTAAATACATTAAGAGATGAAATAATCATTCATTTCAGCTCTAATTTCAGTTAAAAGTTCTAAAGATAGACAAATGCTGTAAGCCTACATGTGAATATATGGCTAATGATGGTGGTAATGCTTTATTGGAAGTCATTTCCAGTGCCGTAATTGTTTGATCCTATCAACAGTTCCAGCCTAATTACTCAAAGGCTTGTGTTTTGTCTGTCCCCTTGCTCTATTGTATTTCATTAATTGGATTTGTCCCACATCATTGAGCTGCTGGAACCCCCCCTCCACCCGCTCCATCCACAGTCTGTTGCATTAAATCAGGGTGGGGGGGTTGCCAGATCAGCTGATGCCTGTGGCTCCGCTTCAAAGATTTGGCAACCCTTAAAAAAATGTCTGAATATGCTCAAAATGAAGATTTCCCAAATCATTAAACTGATAAATATATTTATGGTTTGGAAACGCTGTATCGGAAATCAGTCTGAGGGCGATAAATCACTTTTAATGACGCCTTTGATTTTTAAGAAACACAATATCTGACATGTATTTTTGAGTGTTGAAATAAACCTTGATGGAAATCACCCGTCTATTTAGCTTCCTCTCAATAGAAACCTTGGGAGCTCTTGTCTGGAGGTCATATCATGGGGAGCTGACAGAGATCCAGGCTCCCAGCTGGTCCCCTCCTCCTCCTCCTCCTCC
>NW_023339984.1:2336080-2338899 GCF_004916995.1 Morone saxatilis | reverse complement strand
CAGCCTGCAGCCTCCAGCCCGGGGCACAAACCCGCAGTCTCCCAATTAATCACACTCCTCCTCCTCTTCCTCCTCCTCTTCCTCCTGTCCTCTCCTCTCCTACCACATGGTCCTTTGTACCCCTTATAGTCCCATTCACAACACTGAAGCTCCTCTATTTAGTACTGACTTATACTCACCGATCTGTTCATATAGCTACACATTAGAATAATATAATTGTTTGTCAGCTGCAGATTTAAGATCCTTCATATATACACATTTATATCATAAATTGTCATAAAAAAACAAGCAGGTAGTATTACTGGGTGTATAACCAGAAGGATGCTATTAAAATGTTACAGTAAAACGTCAAAATAGGCAGAAAATATTACAGTGACAAGAAAAAAATACTATTAAAGGCAATAAGTTCACTATAAAAGTGACGAATAAACATAATTAAACCCTATAACGACCTTTAATGATACTGTAAGGCTGGTAATGAGACTAATAAAAATGCCAAAGTACACAAAGTTGACCATAAACCACAGCACGCATTAGGACATAAGTCCATACAGGAGTTTTAGGTTGATGCGAAGCAGGGGACGCCATTTTTTTTTTTTTATAATTTGGACATGAATTAAAAGCTTAAACAGAATCCTCTCCCATCCCATGTGAATGAATCCACTCCAGGAAGCGCTAACAGAAGCTAACAGCTCCGTGACAACAGAGCAACCTAAGAGCTAACAAGCAGCGAACTTGTGAATGAAAGTCGACCGAAATAAAGTGCTTGAACGCAGCGAGCAGCTCACCTTTGTCGCTCTTCTCCTTTTCCATGTTAAAAATAAATATTCTCCTCGGACCGGTGACAATAGAGGCAGGGCGGGTGTGCCCCTGTCAAACCCCCAGCAGCGACTGACTGACAGCAGCGACGGCCAATTGTAGGTTACCAGAGGCGGGACTTGTGCCCTGTGTGGGACAGCTCCATCAGTGAGTGAGGGAGAAAATGTTTGTTTATTACATGCTGTCCATTGTCAGGGGCTGAAATACAGGCTCATGCAGCTGAAACAATGGCTGTTTTTCTTTAATAAAGAAAAGAGAAATGACATTACGGTACAGATGCATTATGAGCATCTATATATATATATATATATATAACCTCAACCAAAGGGTTTTAGTAGTCTAAAACTACATGCTGCTAATTAATAATGAGAAATTAAGAACTAATTCTCATTATGGTGGAGACTCCCGGAGCTGCCCTTAGGACACAGTGCATCCAGTTAATATGTAGATAATTGGATAAAATATTCAATATTAATGGAAATGTGGTTGTTGGAGGATTAGAGAGGAGGATATGACAGAGGAGAAACAAATTAAGATGAGAAATCAGACAGTTTCATGGAGGGAACATGTTAAGACAACATTGTTAAAGATCTTCTTGGCAGATTCATGGTTTTAAATTCATTTTCTGATCATTATTTTAATAACAATCCAATAAGGGATTGTAATTTCAGCTATGTGTAACAGGAATATATCCAATAAAAGTCCATTTAAAATGTATTACAAAGTGGATATCAGATGTTTTACAAATGATCAGACACTGTGTGGTTTGTTTTTAATGAATGATTATGAATAATTACAGAAATGATAATACTAACTGCTTATGAAACACTGGACAGCGAATATGTTTTGATTTCTATATTCAGAAGGCGAGAACTTCTCTCTGCCCTTGGCAGCAGTGGAGAAACTCAAAATGCAAACGATGGGGATAAATATTGTCTCTCAATGTGAATCTTACACCACAGGCTCTGAACAACGTGTGAAAGTCTACAGCGTTGTTTTCTCTGGGTAAGAGGCCTGTCTGCCTGAGGAGATGAAAGGTCTCTCTGCTTGTGAAATCCAGTCTGGGTGGGTCTCCCTACTCTGATGCATCACATTCACACTGCAGGCGTCATGCTCAATCAGAAATCACTGCTCATATTAGCACTTGTTGGATGACCGTTCATATCTTTCATGGATAGGGCCCATATCTGATACCCAGCCCCCCACATGCGATGACGCAAACAAGAAAGATGTGTCATCCTTGGATGTTTCTTCACAGTTGGAGCCTTGTAACACCCTCATTAGGTTAACAGCTGTCATCCTTAACTTCTGAGATATGTCGTCACTCAGAGTTTCATCAGATTCAGAATCAGACCAACATATCTGATGATGGCTCACATTTACTTTTGTTAGTGGCTCAGCATTCTCATAACTAGTCTTAACATGCAGTATGAAACACTACTGCTGTGTGACAGATTATCTGCTGAATTGACACAGCAAAAAAGAGGAGAGGTCAGATTTGTAGTCAAAACCAAAGATAAACCAAGGCACACTGCTCTGTCCTCTTCAGGGTGTGTAAAAAACAAATGGCAGCTCACATACAGAGCAAGGCTGCTGCCTGGTAGCTGGATAATTATTACAGGTGCAATCAATAAAGCGGGTATCTTTAAGGAAAGCGAATCCTTCACACACAATCAATAACAGCAGATACGCCCAAACAGTCAGATTAAGAAATAAAGTTACATAGAAAAATCCCAATATTAAAATATTCTGATACAAAGTCTAGCTCTTCATTCAGGCCTGGACTTGCTATGGCTCGTAACTTTAAGGGTCAAAATGTTTCTCTTTGTAGCAGTGTCTTGAGTATGTCCTCCTCTCTTGGTCATTTCCATGGCATCTATACATTGATCAGCCATAACACTATGAGCACCGACAGTTGAAGTGAATAACTCTGATTATCTGGTTATCATGGCTCCTGTCAGTGGGTGGGCTATATAAGGCAGCAAGTGAACATTTTTTCC
>NW_023339984.1:2323061-2336029 GCF_004916995.1 Morone saxatilis | reverse complement strand
AGGATCTGAGCGACTTTGACAAGGAGACACATTGTGATGGCTAGACGACTGGGTCAGAGCATCTCCAAATGTGCAGCTCTTGTGGGGTGTTCCTGGTCTGCAGTGGTCTGTACCTATCAGAAGTGCTCCAAGGAAGGAAAAGAACCGGAAACAGGGTCATGGCTCATTGATGCACGTGGGGAGCAAAGTCTGGCTGTGTGGTCTGATCCAACAGACGAGCTACTGTAGCTCAAACTGCTGATAGAAAGGTGTCAGAACACACAGTGCATCAGTTTGTTGGTCTGGGGCTGCAGAACATTGTGACCACCAGGCTGCCCAGGTGGTCACATTGTTATCGGTGTACCTCCCTGCTTTGAGTGAACCCGGGTTACATCTGTAGTTCTATTTATAATGTTTAGCCATCGGGTAGTCTTTATTTCCTGTGAAAATGGCATACTTGTTCTCAGCGATTCTTTCAGTTTTTTCAGGTTTGTTCTTCCAACATAAAAATAAGCCCATGCATTGTAGATACTAGCTGATGGTAAACACATGCATATGCATTAAACCTATTATTAAAGGCTTTTTAATTTTTGTAAAGCAGTGTGCCTTGGTATTTTTTTGGTTATGACTTACGGATCATAAAGCAACATACAGGGTAGCTCGCCTGGTAGAGTCCCTACTACAGCCGCCCAAGTGTGATTCCAACCATCGGCCCTTTGCTGCATGTCAACCCCCCTCCCCCTCCACCTTTTCTATATATCTTCTGTCTATCTTCACCTGTCAAAAGCAACATACTCATGACCTCTCCTATGTTTTGGTCTCATGGATCCAAAGAGCACCTGTTTTTTGATACCTGCTTTTGTGAAGAAGCACTCCTTGGCCTATCTACTTTGATCCCTCTATACATGTAAAGTAAAACTGCGGTGTACTACAAGTTGGGTTTATTTTTGTAGCTCTGTTCATCGGTTCTATCAGTTGTTGCAACATTGTGCTCACCAAGGTAACTGCTGAAATCTGGGAACATGGTGACATTGCTAAAAATAGGTCCAGTGGGAAAGACAGTTACACAATCATACATGTTGTAAACAAGCCAACAGTTTTGAGTAGTTACCACTTTATTTGGAGGTGAAACCAAAAGTTGGGCACTTGTAATGTTGATAATGATTCCTCATTGCGCCATAGCCTCTGTGATGTCACCCATAGGTTTCGGAATAGCCCTGTAAATGTCAGTGTGGTCAGCTCTGGCCGTCGCCATCTTGGCAGTCCTGACTCCACTGGCTCCCAGAGTTTTTAGCATCATTGCTAACATGTAAGAAATAATTTGGGTAGTCATACTTACAATATGATCAAACATACAGAAAATAGAGTGAGAGAAGCTGTTTTTGTTCTTCCTGTGGCCTTCAGGAGACTCAAATGGTGCTACTTCTTGTTGATCATGTAGGGTGAATGAGTGAAAACCTTGGGGCATGACTAAAATGTGTATTTTAACTAACATGTTATGAATTTCTGATATCTAATATATATATATATATATATATATGTTATGTCTAAATTGAAAATAGTCACACAATAATACAAAAAAATAAGATTTCTGAAGGATTCTAATCATATTTCATGGTGAAGTGCGTTGTTAAGTGAGGGGACGGACTATAATGTATTATACAGATAGTTTTGATGCATATTTTTGCATTGTCCTAGGGATATCTTCTCTTCATTGTTTCCTCTCTAGCTTTACATGAGCTTTCCCAGATTTTTAGTGATCTACTGGAACCACATAATCAAACATAAAACAAAAACATCCATACACTTATATGTTACACATTTTACTTAAAGGTATTGCCATTCCACAAGTAATAGACTTTCATTTAACAAACTCAACTCCAATCCATAGAGACTTAGTGGTTTGGATAAAGCACTTTAATAGCAGATGAATATTAGAAAGAGGACATGACGCTTTATGACAACAGTTAGTGTGTTACTTACAGGAGCAAAATTGATTTGACACTCAGATTAAACTCACAATTTGATATGTTTCTCTTCAAAAAGCTCTCTCTCATCTTGGTGACACTATTCATTCAACACTACACCTTTAAGGTTTCAAAATAAAATCCCTTCCTTAATATTGCAATTAAATAAATACCTAACACAAGCTAATGTAAGCAGCTGACCCGGGCATTTCATTTGACACAATTTAACCAGAAAATAATGAATCACTCAAACCACATTGATGATAATGTTTTCATACACTTCTATTCTGAGGTCAGTGGACGAACCATTACCCCCACCCTCATGCATGCCTGAAGAGTTATACACCATGGCTTGTATACAGACAAATATATCTGGTATATGTCCAGTATATGTTCACATACATCTTACGGTATGTTAGTTGGCAAGTTGATCGGTCCAGAAATCATCAAGCAAAGCCGACGGACTTCAGCTTAAATGTGGAGCTTTTACTGTACGCAACAATGCTCTCAAACAACAAACATATAAAGAGTTAAATCTCTATCTGAGAGGATATAACACAGTTAGAGTATTGGGTTTTAAATCAAGCGAGACCCCACTTGTTATGCTTAAGTGCTGCTGCAGGTCTGTGAAGCTTAACAAAGTCAGCATGGGCTTTTTTTTTTCCTTGGTAACAAAATCATGATTTCTCTCCGCTGCATGATTGCTTTAATGATCCTTTCCAGAAGTCAAAAATAGCTTATAAAAATAATTTCTTTTGTTTGTTTTTTGATGTGAGTGTAGGTCACTCTGACAATGCTGCATGTTTGACACCACTGCACACCCTGAAACTTTCTGCTCTCTGCAGGGCCTCCTCCTTGTTTACCCACCCCTCTATCTGTGATTCACTGCCATGTTGTGGCCCCTTTCCAGCCCTGGCTTTCCTATCCGTGCTGATTTATGAGATGCTTGTGTAAGATATGGGACCGCATTCAAACATATCAGGGCACGCATATCAAAACTACGCCAGTCAGTCTTTCCTAACTTCTCTGATTGCAAAGAACTTGAAGGAAAATTGAAAACAAAAGCATATGATAAGGTGCTTATCGAGTAAAAGATCATAGAGGCATGGTATTGTCTCTTATTCCTGTCTTTGGCCATGACAGTCTGCAGTCCTTTCACTGTCCTAAAGTAATGGCAAAGGTGTAAAAATGAACTGGCTTGGCAATGTAACAGTCACTTAGCGCATGGAAGAAAATCTAATATGATGGAGAGACAGCGAGAGAAAAGGCAGAGCAGCAAACAAATGATATGTCGAGGCAGATAAGATGATAAACCCTCGCAAAGTGAAAAAACAAACTAGCTGCTGATGAAATACTAGAGATAGAAACGGGGAGATAAGTCAAGACTGACAGAGTAGAAGAAGGCGCACATAAAACAGTCAGAACCGCAGAAACTTGGAGGGAGGCCTGCACGAGAATTAGAAAAAGCTGTTATTTTTGCCGGGGTGTATGAAAGCATTGAGACGGGCGGGAGTGGGGATGCAGAAACCACATGGGAGACGAGGAGCATCAACACAGGCCATGCAAACGCAGCTCCTCGCCCTCGTCTGTAAGGTTGTCAGTCAAACATTCGGGCCACATTGCATACAAAAAGCTATAGATGCTGCCTCAACATCGTGAAAATGTTCCCGCACGAAGCGCCTTCCCGTGGCGTCACAGGCAGATGGCATGGCGTTTTACAGGTGGAAAGTAAGGGTATCATGGCGGTGCATATATAGATATTTCAGATGGGTTGGTTTTCTTTTCTGCTTCCTCCCAGACAGGATCGATGCTTGTTGAGATGTTGCTTCTTCTTTTTTTCTGTCTAAAAAAGGCGTGCCGCCTTCTTCAGGTCGTTTTTCTTCCAGAGGGCCAGGCGGTCGAACTGCTCCAGGGTCATGCCGAAAACGTGCTGGAAGTCCTCAGGAGAGAGGTGTCTCTGGAGAAGCAAAACACAGGCAGAAAAAATATATTTACTTTGGACAAAAGAGCATGAAGCAGGTCATAATTTTAAAGGACCAGTGTCGCAATGAAGTTGCAGATTGCAACTAACTGAACACTGCTGGCGTCTGTATTTGATGACCTGGGAATGAGAACGGGCTGTGAAGTGTTTAGGAGAAACAAAGGTATTATATTCCATTTCTGCCAATCGATCCTGGACCTTTAAAAAACTGTCCTCACTCAGCAACATAATAATGGTTGTTAGCTGAAACAGTTACAGATGGGTGACAAATTAAAGAAACAACATGAAGAGATTCGTTCCACCACAAGCCTCCAGCTAACAGCCTTTAATACTTATTGCCATAGATTCTCAAATTCTCAGGAACTTCACTGGAACAGCATCTTTCTAAGAGAAATTCCCTCATTTGATGTTTTGATGAAGGTGGCAGTGCTTATACCACCATGAAAAGTATTCTGCTTGAATGGTTAGGTATCTTGGGAGTCTAACTTCAAAACTGGAGAACAGGATAAGCATATTGCCAAAGTCAACAATGGTGTATTTTTACCATGAAGGTGATATCCCACTATAAAGTAAACTATAAAGCTGTAGCTGAGTTTAGTGTAAAATAAAAAACAAAAAAATGCACTGCCACAGTGTCTCCGTTGTACTGGCAGTTTAGCAATCACATTGGTCATTTGAAATGTACTGACATATTGTTGTTTAGGCATGAAAACTTGTCTTGGCTAATGGGTTGTGAAAAGGGTGAACTAGGTGAACAGTGTTCAAATGTAATAAAGTTGTAAATGATAACAACATTATGTAACTTTTGCTGAATAGTATATAATGATATAAAAAGTAGCTGTTGCAATTAGATTACAGAAACTGACATGGATTCGTACTTGTACCTTTACGTACTTTTGTAATAAAATACTTGAAATGTTCATTTGTGACATGCTAAAATGTACATATGAGTCTAAAAGTCAGTCCTCTATCTGAATATCTATCTGAAGTTGGCTAACTAATATTAGTCACCATGAGAGCTCTATTTATTATTATTTATTCTATATACAATCAAGTAAATGTTACAGCAAAATCCCTGAGTGTACTGAGTTCAGCAATTGTGCGTTTTATAGCTAGTGAATTAAACTATTAATTTGGAGAGAGATTGTGCTTCTACTCCCATTAAAACATAGATTGAATCACTTTTATCCTGTGTAATAGACCTTATGCACATGCATCCATGGTACTAATTAAGGTTCTATTCCATTCAAACAGAGTCAGGGTGCTGCTATGGTGCATGTCAGCTCACTGGAAAGGCTCTGCTACACTAAATGGAACAGAACATTAGTTAGTATCATTGGTAACACCTGTGTTTACCCTACTATGTCAAAATGGCTGCTGTGCAAAATGTCTATTTGTTATTTTTTAGGGGAAACAGGATGGCAAGCTAGCTTAGCACCATTACTAGCTAGCTTAACAACACAACTTACAAGCTTAGTTAGGCTAACTATCTAACCTAGCCGATTTAGTTTGGCTAGAAAGATAGCTATCAAGACCAGAATGGCTAGCTTACCAACACTACTACAAGTATTGGTAGTATGAAGCTTAGGTAGGCTAACTATTAGTATGGCTAGAAAGATTCTATTTCTTCCAGTAAGTAGCACTTTCTAAATGCCTGGTCACAAAGCAAAATTAATTTTCCCTTCCTAGGGAAACCGGTGGTGCTGCAGGCTTGGTAATGTGGTTGTACAGTAGGTGACATTGGTTGTGGCGAGGTTTGGTCATGACAACATGGAAGAGGAAAACTGTAGTTAGCGTTGCTATTCATTCGGAAGGGCAGGGTTATACGAAATTGGAAGGCGCAACACAGCTAATGTGATAGCTTCTACAGATTTGTAGTCTGAAGAACAGACTGATTATAGCACAAATTTAATCTGCAATCCAATCTACTAAATCACAGCTCCTGCATTGAAATTAAGTGATTTCAGTTGAAAATGTCTCTTCTATATGTTGGTGTTTTCAAGCCCTCACACTAGCTTTCTCATCGCTTCACTCTAATGAACCACATGTTCTACTGAGTCAGAAAAACATGTGGTACTTTGGCTCAATTAGTCAAAACTTTTACTTGAACCAATGAGATTATTTCTGCCGCCAGGCCAGCTTGACTTTTCTCACCCACTTGTGCTGTAGCCTATGGTGAATCAGTAGCAGCTTCAGCTCTCGGATTGGTCTCATATACAAGACATCCAATCGTAACATCATGTTTGTGTTCACCACATAAGCAGGCGTTACATTGCCTTCTGTATTGAGGTTTAACACACCAAATTCAATTCCGTGCCTCAGAAGTTCATCCAAACAAAACTGCTATCCAAAACCCGGCTTGGCTTGTGTTGGAGACACTCACTAACTCCTCTGTAAATGTCAAAAATATACCATGGAACAAAAACATGCATGGTATTGATTTAGACCCAGAACAAAAGCATACGCCACTTTATTGTAAAACGTTGGCTGGACTGTGCGAAGCAGTTGTGCGTCTCTACAATGATACTGATAGTAAATTAGAGGCAGGCTGTTGCTGTGTGATAGCCAATCACCTGGTTTCCATACCAACCAACAGAGGGAGGAATGTGGTTTTCTCCCTGTGGCAAAAACATCCAGATCATTTTCATTTTTCATCTGCCATGTTGACAGAATAACAACAAGAGAGTATCAAGGAAATTAGATTTTCAAAATATTTATTGAATAACGTTATCATTACTAGTGATGGTAAAACACGAAAGGTGTTCTCTATTAGCTGTCAACTCCTGCTGTGACAGCACTGACTGGGGTAGAGAGTTTGGACCTAAAGACAGAACTAGAACAGGAGAGCTTTAGTACTCTGTAGTACTTTTAGTACTCTGATAGTGTTTTTCCACCAAATTAGCCCTGGTTCTGTCATTCTCCGCCATTCAGACAGTAGTCACGCACTTGTATAAGCTTGTATTTCTATTAAGACTTGGGACAGGAACTTCTGTTGTTACTATTGTCAACATTTATCTGACAGACCTGTAATCAGATTTCCTACATAGAACACAAATAAGCTAAAGGAACTTTTAGTATTTGATTTAGTTACTGAGTTTAGTTGCTTGGTAAATCTGTTTTAGGAATCAAAACTTTATTTTCAAAAAATTGGACTTTGTCAAACTTACCAGTTGTAGATTTTGGCATTCAGACATGAGATAAATTCATGTTTATGTTACAAAATAACGCTAAAAACAGGGTCATGATCCACAATTTTTTGACAAACTTGCCTTAAAATTAAATCCATTCTGAGATGAGATGCTCTTTCAGCAGCAGAAAAATTCTAATCCCTCTTAGTTTTTTTTATTGCTGTCAATAGCTGATATTTTGCACATATTTTCTGTAGGCCTACTTTTACATTTAGCCATTCTCATGACAAAAGATTACAGTTCTTTAGTATTTCCACAGAAGAGAGACTTTTTAGCATTCCACCTACATTTGGCTGTTGACAGTGAACTAAAAACTGCTGCTTGGATCAACAAGTCTGCACCCCCCATGGATGATGGCTGAACACTGCGGAGGTGTGGAGTAATAACACTATCATAGTAAAAACATGACACACGCACTGAGGCTATACAGGTGCAGACAGGTGAGGGCACATGTCAGCACACTGTAACTTGAGCTGATAGAAACTATATATATACTTAAATCTACTCATCTCACTCTGAAAGAATATAAAAACAAGTGTATCTCCAGATATGTTGAACTTTTCCCTTAAGTAATGTCCCTGCACAAAAGCTTTCTGCGTTATATGTCTGAGCATCTCCTCACACAGCAGCCACCAGTAACGGGTCAGAATGATTGTGCCTCTTGGCTCAGAGTTGGAGTTTTGATATGGGTTTAGCTGCTGATTAGTTTGGGTAAACCAACACCACTTTGGAGTCAAGGATCAGGGACAGTGGTGGGTGAAACAGAGGTTGGAATCTTTCTCTCTGACACACACACACACTCACACACTCACACTAATGACAATATGACTCCAGTCTAGTGATCCCAACCACAAAGGGATCTCTTGCGTCAGTAACACCCCGATATCCCGACGGTCTGACTCCTCTTGGGACAATATTCCCATAATCCAAAGGCTAACAGGCAGTTCTCATATTAGGGTTACTGAAGGTTTAAATATTTTAAAGGGGGTGTTTTTTTTAAAATAGGTTCATGAAACTCTTCTGGGGAGACGAGGACCATCAGTGCTGCACCACAAACCACAATTTGAAGTTTTTAAATGTTTTTTTTTATGCTATGTGGAACATTATTTGAGACTTCTCTACAGACTAAAATATTTCCTGTTTTCAGCCGAACAAACTTAATGAAAGTTCTGAATCTGTAAATGGGTAGTGTAAGAATAACAGCTGGAGGAAATTAGTTATTACGGGACATTAAGTCCAATTGTGCTTAATTTTTTATTATAAGGCATGCATGTGGGTTAAACTTGCCATGACCCAGCACAAGAGCAGGTAATGTGATACAACATCAGAAAGTAAAACCAATATTACTGCCAATTATATTCACATTCAATAAAATCCCACAATTTATTGACTTTATTTAGCACGTCACAGCTTGAACTCTAAGTTCTCTTGCAGCAAACTACACCAAATAGCCAAAAGCAATATACCCATATGTCATTGTTGAATGTGTCAGTCCAAAACCATGGGCATTAATCTGCTGTAACAGCTTCCACTCTTCTGGTTTCAGGCTTTCCACCAGATTTAGTAACCTGGCTGCAGGGATTTGCTTCCATTCAGCCACAAGAGCATTAATGAGGTTGGGCACTCACTGAGCCAGGCACCATCACCCAGAGGTATTGGATGGGGTTGAGGTCAGTGCTTAGTGTATGCCACCATCATTTTATGCTGTAAAAATTAAGATTTCTCCCAATCTCTGAACCCACCCACCCATTGCCTCTGGGGGCAACGGCCAAAGTTTAAGGGCTATCCACTGAAAACAGATAATGGGTGTAGGCTATCTGGGCCAAGACCTTCTCTGCAGTCTGATTAGCAACTTTGTGTGCAAGACATTACAAAACAACATTTCAAAAAAAGCTAATAAAAAGCGTCAGACGATAGGCGATCAGCCAATGCGTTCCACCTCTTTTGCTCTCACAACGAAGCGCTGCAGCAGGATTTTAGAAAAACAGAGGTCCAAATTCTCCAAGTTCAGCCTTCTTTCTGTTCTTTTTACCAGAAACACAAAAACATATTTGTTTTGTTTATCTATGTTTAGTTATTCATTCAACTGATTTAAATTTTTTTGCAAATGTTATCCTCCCACATGATAGTCTAAATGCAATTTCATCAATTGAATTGTCTTCATTCAATCAATTTGACTCACTTTATCTAAAGCATACTGAGGCCTTTAGGGGCCTCGCCCAAATCATGAAAACCAGCTCAAGTACACAAAAAAGCCCTGTCCACATGCTTTTGACCATACATCATGTATCTGTTTTTGAAAAACCTCAAATCATTTATCCACCTATACAAAAATTGGAGATAGCACTTCTCTAAGCTTGGGCTGATATTTCGATCCCACCTGGCTTAGCTGCCTGGTTGCCTTACCAAAACTGCGTCATTCTTTAAGTCATTCTTTAAACCCCGTTTTAACATTTTCTCAGGCTTTTAATGACCTGTGGTAAGAAGGGGGGAAACGACAGAGCAGGGAGAAGAAGATTAGAGCTTACCTCCAGTCTGGTGCGATCTACGTCTCTGGGAAGCTTCACTTTCACTCTATGCGTCACTGCCAGAATTTCATAAGGGTAGATCTGGCACACACAAAGTAAGCATTGTGGGAGATTTATTAGTGAGTATAATTATAATCCAATGTCCAACAAAGCTGCCAAGAATATTATTTGTAAAGCATTAACAAATGAGGGAAATCTTACCTTGTATTCTAGGAGGGAGGGAAAGAGAGAGAGAAAGAGAGAATTAACCTGGTGGAACAATGAGTTTTTATTTGAATAGCAGAGCCATTATGAAAACTACCATAATAGAGCCTGAAAATAAATTACACCTTGTGGACTCAAATCTCTTCAAAAATATTAGGTTTCAAAGGCGTCAAAAGCATTATAAACGGTTGCTCTGCACACACGAATACACAGTTATGAGGTTGGCATCATGTCAACTCAGTCTTTGCCTAAGATACAGCCAGGACTGTACACACACACTTGTAAACACACACTAATAATTCTGCAGCTGGAAAAATGACATCACCTCTCCACATTGTTACCTCCAGTAACTGATCTGGAGCCAGGGCTGCAGGGCTCTGTATGATTGGTCACAATGTAATCAGGGATTGTAAACTGACCTTAGATCTGTACTTAAAGGAAATCTGACACGGGCCTTTTTCCCATTTCAAAGTAAGATATCAGCTGATACTATTATCTGGAGGAAAATGTTCTCTTTTGGATTAACCTAAAGAAACAATATAGTTGCTAAGTTATTTTGGGAGTCCATGGTTCTGGAAGTAAAAGTCCAGTCCAGTACAACATTACTCACTGATATCGGTGCACTTCCAAAGCTATAGAAGTACATGAAATTCTCCCAGTTGAATCTCAAGTACAAAAGATGCGCAACTATGTCAAAAAATATCTGCGCACATAAAAAGTAGATAAAAGAAGTAACTTTAACTCCTACATAGAATTTCCATAAGAAACATCCAATACCTGAGTTTAAAGTTCTATTGCTAATGGCTAAAGGAAGCTAAAAACTAAGTATACACATGCTAATACGATCAGCATTCCTTTCATTGTCACATTCTGGCTCAATGTATTGAATTTGATTAATTCAATAACTATGGTGCAGTGTTTTGTCATTAATTGCAATTATAAAGACCCAGAGAGAGTACATACAAGTTGAGTAATACTGTAGAGGCTCAAGAATCGAACCCTGGTTTCAGATTTTTTATTTTATAGTCATAGGTATTAAAGGCTTCATTACAGAAATTGTTTTACCTAAATGAGTGTTCAGCTGACTGTCATTTAACATCTTTATTGGGGCAATCTCTGTTTCTTGCCAGAGTTTGTTCAAAAGGTTATTAAATATCAACAAGTTGTTGAATTTAATGAACACAGCTGTCTACATTTTCCTAATAAAAGGTAGATTACAGAATTAAAGAAGAGATTTGGTAATTTTCTTCTGGAACCAACCAGCCTAAATCTGACATCTCAACTCTGTCTATAAGGTTAAACTGACAACTTTCAACTTTATTTTAAGGACGTTCAAAACAACATGTTTTTAATCATTTTATCTATTATATGTCAAAATATTTTTAAAAATACTCACAAGTCACAATTTCCCACAGCCAAAGATGACTCAAAGTTTTGTCCAAACAGTAAAAAAACCCTAAATTTACTGTCAAATAGATAAACAAAAGCAACATTTTGTTTTCATTTGGGAAGATGACACTCGTGACTTTCCAGCATTCTGGCATAACAAATTATTTAAAGAATACATTTTTAAAGTCATCATATTTAATATTGGGGTTGCAATCCTTTGCAGTCATTGACCCACAGACATCAGCTGATGCTTTACCGGGCCTGAACTGCAGCCAGCATCACTTCCTGCTGGTATCAGTTAGTATACAGTTTGTATGTATCGTATGTAGGCCTTTAGCTGATATACCTATCAACATTTCAACACTGAAAAAGCTTGAAAACCACTAACATTAGGAGGAACACAACAAAGAGCATGAGTAACAGCAGTCATTTATTGTCAGTCTCACCTCTCATGCCTCCCCAGCTCTGCGAGTCTGGGTCCACTTCATCTTCCACCATCTCAGCAGCCTGTAAGAACACACACACATATAAACAGAGACCAGTTAGACCATCATTCAGATCTTGCTCCATTCCTCCAAGAACATTGCTGGTCTTTATCAAAGCCAGTGTGCATCTGAAAGCCTTTTAGTCATTACTTTTGCACTTGATTTGCTCACATTCTTTCAGGGTGACCAATAGGAAGTGAGTGTGACACAGTCTTTTGATAGTGTGCTTGCATCACTTAGTTAGAGAGAGTAAAAAATTACTAAAGAGAGAGAAGGAATGACATTAGAAAGTGTTTGCTCCCTGTGAATGTTTGTTTGGTAGCTTGTTCAAAAATCAAAGGTGCACCACAAGGTTCTACTACATGTATCTACTGTATGCTTGTAGAGAGGAGACATTAAACATATCGCCATACAAATGCAGAATCTGTAGACAAGGTTTGTTGTTTGAGTAGTGTCGACCAATTGCGTTTAAGCGGACTTCAATTGTTCAGCTTGGCAAAAATAAAATCCTGGAACAATTTTGCCTTTTATTAGCTCTCTTTTTCTTATCTGTATTCATATCTAGATATCTGTTTATAGAGATTTACCAAAATGTGTCTTTCTCGTCCTCAACCCAATCAAGTATCCATATCGAGTTGCTATCCGTTATTTGGATATCCACTGGCTACACCAGAAGCCCCGAAACATTGCCGTTGCCTCCAGAGGCTAAATCGCTGTCAGACAGTAAAAGCTTCAGAGATTGACATCACCTAAAAAATGAATGATTGTTGCTCTTCAAAGTGTGAGGCTTTTATCTGTTGTGTTTACGGTTGCTGTCTGTCAGGGATTAGTTAGTGTATTGCTTTATGCAAATACTGTTTGAAATGAACCAATTAATTGTCTCAATGTCAAGAAGTTATCTCTCTCCATAGACAACAGATAAACATTGTGACTGACAGCTAAACAAAATTAAAAAAGAAAATATCTTCCTTCTGGTTAATAAGTTGGTTCATGACAAAATACCTGCAAACCCTGTGGGATTCCCATCAGCCTCAGCTGTACTTTGTGTTTCAAGCAGCAAATATGAAAATGCTAACAACTAAGATGGTGAACATGGTAAATGTTACTTGTGAAGATTAACCATTGCATGTTAGCACACAGATGTTAGCCTTTCGCTCAACGCACTGTTGTGCTAACAGTGTCACAGAGCCATTAATTGTGTCTGTAGATATAATCTATTAGTATCAGTATGTCATAACTGAAAAAAA
>NW_023339984.1:2322043-2323041 GCF_004916995.1 Morone saxatilis | reverse complement strand
TTAAATTTCAGTTTGACTTTAAACAGAGACTGAGTCCTGTTATTCTGGATATGATATGTGTTTGCACAAAGATACTGTATATTACAAGTATAATGTTTCATAGCTCCACATTGAATAGAAGAAACTCTTCCTTCGTTCTTCTGCCAGCACACTAAATCCACCATGTCAACAACACTAACCAGTAATGTCAGCGAGTGAAAAATAATTCAATATACTTTGCGCCACGAATCCGTCGTGGCTCCTGATCTTTCATTTCCTTCTCGGTTCTGTTTTGTCTGCCTGTCCTCTATCCATCAACAAACACAGAGGGGGAGCAGCAATATCCCATCAGTGGATGATAGACTAAATACCCCCAACGTCCTCATAACAAACCGGAGCCCTGCGTTGTGTGGAGTGAATGGTACGGACTGACCCGTGTAACCTGATACCAAAACTGTGAGCGAAAAGCTCAGGGAGGTTGAATTGTAAAAAGAAGGAAAACATTTAAATGGTCTTTAATGCTGCTCTGAGTTATCCTGTGTTGATTAGTAGGGGGGGGGGGGGGAACTGTACTACCTAGTGGCCTATAAGTTAACTACTGTCAGATCTTCCCAACAGCTCTTTCTTTAAAGGTCCTCTAAGTCATGGGTGGGCTTGGTTAAGTCTCCTTGCTATGGTGACAGACACACCCCATTTCCCTTAACAAGTCACTCTGCTGTGAAATGCTCTAAGTTCTAAGTAAGACAGCCAACGCAAATCAAGCACACCCCCTGCAGAGACTGAAGCCTTGCCCAAGCTTTGGGTCCAGGCTTTATTGTGCCAGACTTGAATTGGACAGGAACAAAGGACTCTGTGGCTGGTTCTTATTTAATTTGGGGAAGGATATTGTGTCATCTTGGCTTAGTGGAAATATACAAATCCTGGTTTCCAGATGGGACAGGGAAGGGTTTAGATTATTAGGTAGGTTATTAATTGGGTTATAGGAAGACTAGGAATTATTTTTGTAGTTTTAGCCATTG
>NW_023339984.1:2320553-2321960 GCF_004916995.1 Morone saxatilis | reverse complement strand
CAACAAATACTGCCACTTGGTCAGTGGCCATGAACAGCATCCATCCATCTACCCTACCACCTCCATATGCAGACCTTCTTGCTCTTCATACTACACCACCTGACTTTCACGATCACAAATGCTAGAGGGATATCTACAGTGTCATATTTTGAAATGGAGGGCCACTGACCAAGCTGATGATTTTGGAATGAGACTAAGTAGATGAGGCAGTCAGAAGATCAGACAAACTTCCAGGTTAGTCAAATGTAATTGGACGAAAACTCAAAGAAAGAAACAAAAATGTTTGCCCAAATGGTCTGTGTACCAATCACAGTTTCTAGAGGTCTTGCCTCAGCAACACTATGGGTGCCCTCCCTTTGTTTTCCTTCTATAAACAGTGCTTTGTATTCTCTGGCAACCTGTCAGCTTGTTTATAACCTTTTTCACTGTCTGACAGTTCATGTTTCTTGCCTTGTTAGATCCATTTATCCAACTTCACCTTAAAGGATAAAACTGATGTCCATAGCTCTGAAATTAAACCCCAGTTGTAAAACACAAAGAGTTTTCCTTTAAGGACTCAAGTTTGAGCTATGGTGTTTCTAGCCTCTTGAATTCCTTTTCTCTTCTCCCAGTGGACTGCACATTTCTTACATTCACTTGAGGATTTTTGTTTGCTCTATAGACAACATTTTCTTCTTTGGTTTTACGTAATTTAAGGCTACTAAGTATAGATTTATTTTGTTTGTTACAGTGAACATGGGTGCAGGTTTTGTGTTGGCACTGGCAGCGTCTGTTTTTGTTAGAACTACTAGGGGCATCAAACTTGGAAATGTTCAAATTCACATAATGGTTTTCATTTACTTATTTCTGATTGTATAACCATGACTTAGTGGTCAAATATAATTTTGTTCACATAAAAAATAATAAATTGATCATCAATTATTTCCTGACCGTTTTCACTGATCACACTACACAACTGTATTGGCTATTCATGAAGTCTGTTTATTTGGATCCACATAGGTAAGACTGACTAAAGCAAACACGTATTCCAGGAAGCACCATGGATTGTTTTGAGCCCAAAGATTGTTTAAATCAAGCCTGCCTTTCCTTCTACTTCTTATGTATGCTTGCATTCACTGCAGCTCACCTTGTAGATGCCGTTCCGTCCATATCCGGGTAAGGAAGCAGACTTATTGTAGGGGAAATCTGGAGTGTAAGAAAATATATATTTATTTTTATTTTACACTATCTATATTGTTGTATTCATTGCACTTACACCAGGTTGAGCATGTGACTGGGTACTCACTAGGCTGGGAGGTGTCAGTGGGGAGACTGCAGGTGGACTTGCGGGGATCCAGGTCTTCTGGACCCATGTGTCCATCTATTTCACTCTTTAAGATCATCCAACTGGTCCTCTATGGGAAGAGA
>NW_023339984.1:2318740-2320531 GCF_004916995.1 Morone saxatilis | reverse complement strand
AGAGAGAGAGAGACAGAGACAAGAAGATGGAAAGAGGTGATGGATGATGGAAAAGTATGAGTTAGTGAATTAGTAAATGGATGTACAGTATTTGCAAAGTTTAAAAGAATGACTTGAAAAGAGGCAGGTATGTACAGACAGACAGATAAAGACTCACAGACACACACACACACAGACCCACCTTGCTATCCTCCCCATCCTGCCAGGATGTTCTAGAAGCTGTAAAACAGTCAGATGTTACAGGATGTCACAGTTAATGTGCTGGATCATCTGCCTCTCAGCTCCAATGTGCTGCACTATTAACTCTACAGTAAATCACCCCGGACCATGACATCATCAGTTGCAGACGGCACCTACATGGAGCTCTACTGTACGTGCACTGTGTAACTGTACAGTCAAACAGGGCCAACATTTGTATCAACATTGTACTTTCAGGGCTGCAGTGACGTTTTTAGGGCCTGACCCATTGTTCAACAGGAAGCGATTCTGACGATACGTCCTGGATTATGATGAAATTAGATCAGGATTCAATGGTCCCATGAGGAGGATTGCAAATGATTTGAACTCCTGGCCTTGGTCAGAACTTCCCCTTGACAAATATGTTGGTCCATGATACTTTGTTTTAATAACTTATATTTCCATGAAATCTGCTTAATAATCATTGTTCCCCATGGTCTTTGTGACATCCTGTCCATTACTTTAGCGCCACCATTAGCCCAAAATGTCCACTTGTACTTAAGATATATCTCACTTAAATTTGCAAGATTGTGATGAATTGATGATTGTATTCGCCATGCGTCGCCAGGGATGAACTCTGATCCATTCGATATGGCGACCTCACTGGGTTCACTTCCTACACAAAGGCTATCTACTTTTCTAACTTTATTAACTATTGATGTTGTTTTGGTAAAATAAGTGTTAGATAGCTCTACACTCCGACAGCCATCACTGTCAGCCAACAGTGTTCAGTGTTCAGAGATCAAGATGGCGCCGGTGAGGTCAGCAGCAGTCGTACCTGCTCGGGACACTTTTCCTCTACTTATTGTGTGTTTTGACTTTAAAATAAAAAGGAGAAAATGATTTTTGTCGAGTAAGCATGTTCTCCCTGTCCTCCGTTGTGCAGTAACAGGGAATTAATGTTCATCTGGTCTCGCGTGTTCCACTTTATCAAATCAGGGAGGAATTCACAAGAAGAGGCGGTCCTCAAGGGCACTATTTCAGTATGGTGATTTGGGGTAGAGGAAAGGGACTGCTACAATGGACAGGGGGTTAGCCAAAATGCTGATTTTATTTCCAACACCTTTTAATTTGTTCTTTCTTACAGGGTTGTCAAAGAAGAAGATATATTCTATGGATCTCTGTCTGAAATCAAAACAAAACTGCATTCACCTAGGAGACTCATTACAATTGCTCATGGCCTGTGTGTTAGCGGCAGGCTAGAAGCTATGTTTCGGTATAGTGGTGAATCCATACCTTCAGAATATTGTACGTTCCTGATCTCATTAAATTTGTCTTTGTCCTCCAAGTACAATGTTTTTTATTCAGTTTGTGATGCTGGCATTGGTGTTGCTTTTCACGACAAAAAACTAGTGTACCTTAATGTCTTAACATTAACAGTACTGTATGTTCAAATATCAACTATTGTTTGACTTTATGTGAATGTGTGTCCATGAAAGTAATTGGACATTGTGTGCACAAATGACTAATTACCTTTCCTTTCTTTTAGGACAATGTTTAACACACATGATCACCTAGCATACTGTTTGTTAAAGCAGCATGTACGCTGGACAG
>NW_023339984.1:2295530-2318716 GCF_004916995.1 Morone saxatilis | reverse complement strand
GACAGCCCTCTTATTATGTATCAGATAACTTGACCAATGGGCCAAATTCCCAAAACCGTACGTGCAGTCCATTCAAACCTAATACCACTTTACACAGCTCCCAGGTTAAGATGTTTTTCCCTCTTTTTGGCAGACAGCACACGCCTTGTCAGTGACCTCACGTCTGCTTGTGCCAGTTCATAAATCTGTAGGACTATGCCATATGCAGCTGATTTACTTGTCATATTTATAAAGATGAATATTTCCTCGTGTGATAGAGGTGGTAAAAGCTCCTTGGACTCCTATGTCAGTGTGTTTTGAGTGACCCTGCCATGTGCACACACAGCTTGAAGGCAGCTATAGTGAAAGACTACACCATAGATTAGACACACAAACAATGGTGAGGGGAGAGACACAGTGATTGAAACAGTGATCGGTACAACACTAATGCCACCATACAAAGTGAATCATGTACCCAATCACTCACAGTGGACACACAGTCATAGCATCACCACTAAAACCAACAAATGAGCTGGTGAGATGAGTGCAGGCATGCATGAACGGAGTGAGCAAATTAACACCCAAGGGCCCCACTTCCAACAATCAGTCCCATTCTAAAAGTGAGTAATCAGTATGTCAAATCAGATATTGAAATTTGGGGCAATGTTTATTAAAGACAAAGTCCAATTATGTAGACTTTGTTTTTAAGATTAAAATCAAAGTCACCCCCTAATTAAACCTCAGCAAGATGTTAGCTCTAGACCCTAGATCAAAGAGCCTTCTCTCCCCTCTAGTTAAAAGTGTAAATCTACAATTTAATTAGGTAATGCAGAACTTCTGATGCACAGCCCTCTAAAGCATACTGATGCCTTTAAGAAAACCCTAACCTAAGGCTACAGCCACAATGTTATGTTTTTAAAATGCCAATCTTTATTTTAACACCATTTCAGAAATGATCTCCGTCCATGATGAAATGCCTGAAAATAACAGGGCTGCGAGGAATCAAGAAATGACACGTCATGACTTATAAGACCTAATTAGTCATTGTTTATAAAAGTATCTGTTTCTACCCATCCAGACTAAAACACAATCCCTGAGTTTTAACAAGACATGAGGTCATTTCCAGAGTAGAAATCGTGGTAGTGTGGATGTAATATAAAACACTTGATTAAGCCTGGGGAAGGACTGGGGTTTCAGTTTTAAAAAAAAATATTGGGGCAACCGAATGCTTAAAACTAAAACAACATTACTGCAACGTTTATGGTTTGATTGCAGCCAGGGACCTTTGTTACATGTCATACTCCTTTCTCCCCCGTTGTTTCCAATGAAAGTGAAAATGCAAAAAAAAAACATTAACTGATGGATTGTAACAGGATGCAAAGAGCGATGACTTACTCAAACCGACCTTCCTGGAATGTATTTCATCAGGCCTAATTGCACATGGTCTTAATCTTCTAGAAACAAGGAAGTGAGTTTGGTGATGTATGGTTCACCATTTTGTGCAGGAAACTACAATGAAAAAAGATTTTCAAATTCTTGTCAAATTTGCAGAATGGTTGCGGTGTTGCAACTTCCGGGATTTCTTTTTGATATCTTTTTAGTGCCCTGACAACTTTGGCCTAAACTCCTGCTAAGGCTTATATCATCAGCTAACCACCTTGCCTAGTGCAGCATTAAAGCATTTCACTTTATTGCAGAAGACAACTGAAATCAGGGCAGATCAACAGTCTGCTTCCCAAATCAAAACCTTTGGGTTGTAAAATGTAATGTTTTTTTTTTGTTAATTTTGTCACAACATTGCCCGCCATCCAAATGTTCAACCTTGATAGATTCTGCACTTGTCTAAGTTAATTATATAACATAGAATGGGTGCAGTGCTCTTACACCAGCCCTATGCATGTAGATCCATGGGGTCTACTAGACAAGTGCAGGCCTTAGAAAAAAAGGGAGGAGAACTGGGATAAACGGATGAGGAGGTGACTTGACAGGCGACATGCAACACATCGTGCAGAGACCAGACCAGAGAGGGAAGTGTTAACGAGAAAGTAGACTGTACCATGCTGTCTGTAGATGGGGGGTTTTCTATAGATATTATCTTTGACCATAGTCTCTGAAGATGGGAACAGACGCAGAGGAAAGAAAATGGAAGAAGCCAACATAGGAGGTAGAGAAAGAAAGAGAGAGAATGGAGAAAAAGAAGCATGAGTTAGCAGTTATTGAGAGATGAGGTATTTTGAAGCAGCAGAAGGGGGATCGCAGTAGAGCTTGATTCAACAATTCACAAGACATTTGTCATTTTTTTAAGGCACATCAGAAACATCAACACTTTTAATATAACTCATGCAACATATTCAACATATATCATTGGTCTTTGTTGAATGGGAGGTTATTTGATGCAGAACAATTCAGTGACACTCAAAGAATAATATCTGAAACCACACATGGTCCCCAGACATCAAACAGTCTAGTTGTATTAGCATTCTTTGGGGAGATTTTCAAATTAAAACAAAAAGGCCACCTAAATTAATAGTATAAACATCACAACAATAGAGGAAAAGTTGAAAGTTAATTGAAGTCTTGTTGCATTAACTGTACTGTTAGATGAAGTGCCTCTGGAGGATAATGGGGACAGCATGTTTTACCCTAAAGCTGATCTAATCCATTTTAGTGTCAGTGGACCCAGACAGGCCTCTGACAGAGATGCTTAGTAACAACTGTCACACATTAAGCCACAGCAGAAACATGACTCACAATAAAACAACACATCTGGGTTTTTTTCCCTGGCTTGTTTCAGTGCCTGCCAGCATCTGAAACAATATCCATATAAAAGCAATAAGGACGATGACTATGAAAGCCATTAAGTGGATAATCGCTGGCTGTTTTTTCCACTTAACTTGCTTCCAACATGGGAGGGTTTTTTTTTCCTCTGCATGACTGACAGTGTAATTGTCAATGGGAACAATATGTTGAATCAAACGTATTTTCCTGGACTGGACTGGAAGTAATGAAGGATATACTGTTTAGCGTCAACTCCTGTCCCAATATACTGTAAATATAATTGTAAGTGATGCAATCTCATGTCGGATCATTGCTGTGTCAAGAAAAAAATGCTTTGAAATTAGCAAACAGTAGGGACATCGGAGAGGAAAGAGTCCTAGAAAACAATCCATAAGACAAAGGCAAGTCGACTGTAATTTTCTCGTACTTTCTCCTCAAATTCACAGTAGTCCAGAGGTCACAAATGGGGCTAAATGCTCTGTAGTTTAGTCTGCAGTTATAAAATCCAAAGCTGTGGCATACCAAATGCTGTGCAGGTGTTTAATCATGTAAATAGTTAATCCCTTGACATCAGATGAAGCCATTTGTTTTTTATATATATACGTTATATTTAAGGGTTTTTAAGTTTTTTCATTTAAAATGGTTTGCTAAATCGGAATTGGAAGACTCATAATAATAAAATAAACATAACAGGTTTAGGAAAGAATATGAAATTGTTCATCCACGAGGGCCCATATGCTTCATATGACAGCTTTACAAGAATGATCTGCATGTACCTGGAAAGAAAGCGGTCCAATGCACAGTAAAATAAAGGTCTAATCTGGTCAAAGTTAGCTTACATGTTAAACATGAATCAGTAGCTGAACACGAAATAAAAATCTTACATTTATACATCCTAACCTCCATTGGTTGATTGATTTTCACCTTGCTGTAGTAATCGCTGCTGGGCAGGTTAGAGATAAAACAACTTGACTTTAACCTATCAACTACAGGTCAGTGAAATAATGCTGTTCAGCTTGGTGTTAGTATGATATAATTTACCACTTAAAGAGAGATTCTAGTGGTAAAGTTGGGATCAATTATTTTTGGAAAGCTTGTTTTTTGTTTTGTTACAATGTCATTACCTTGTAATTCCATGTCACTAATGACAGCCTACTCTATAAATAGTGTAAAGACGTAGGAAAAATTAAAAGTTGAGTTGCGAGCCAAGCGGTGCGGCTATGGCCTACCTGGTATGTGGAAATGCCGGGGAGCAGCCATGTATGTAGAAGTGGAGGAGGGGGATTTGCCATCAGAATAGGTGGATAAGCTGGGGGTACTCCGACCACTTTCACTACCTCCAGTTGGGAACGGAGTTTGGCGGGCATTGGATATGAGAGGCAAAAGGGAAAGGGTTTGGGAGAAAACAAAGGGCATAGGGGGGCAAAAAGGCAGCGTTATGGTAAGCATATTGATAAATCTCAAACATGAAGCTGTGATTATTACAATGATGCAGGTGACTTGATAACCCAGCCATTTACTGTACTTATATTTACTGTTCTGAAACAATGTCTTGAACAAATTCACCAAATTTTTGATAGAGAATCCTCCTGGTCTACTGACCTGTTAAATGGTGAGAAACACAAATAAGCCAGTAGTATTTTCAAATGCTACCACTTTAGCATAGTCTAGCATAGCATCCCTAAGCAAGTATCCTAGGTCTCCTGCAAATCTGTCACATCTGGAACCTCCACAGGAAGGCAAGCTAGGTACCTGAAAAAGTACTATCAAATTAGACCACCTACCCTTCACAGAAACCTCTCTTTTGCAGTGTTTTATTCATTTTACCCAAAGCTTGATGACTGTAGGTGAGGGTTGGAATGAAGACTGGCCAGTAAATTGACAACTTTCCTTTAACCACAGTACAATGTCAAGCCAGAATTACTACTGCTGCTTCTAACTTGCTGTCAATATCACAAACTCTTTTACCCTCACTTGTGAAGGAGACCCAATAACAGACCCTCCACTTGGGGCACTGGATTGAGCAATCCACCTTTTGAGATGCCAAATATGGTGACTTGAAGATACTGATCTTGGCTGTATGACACTTGCATGGTCGATGTAAATGGGTGGGCTCTGTGCAATTTGCCCGAGGGAATCAATTCAGACACACAGGATCAAAGCGCAACATCCCTATGAACGCCTGGCCACCACGAGTCATTTACACCACTTTTTCTGGCAACTCCTGCTTAAAACCCAAAAGGTTTAAGGGATTATGAGGCCCATCTTTTGTATTCATACTGAAAATCAAGATCAAGTGAGCTTTTGACCTCCTGCTCCACGAAAGGTTTCTGTCCTCCATGAGTGTTACTGGTTGACAAGTGTACTACCTCAGTCACTTGCTCCAGTTCAGAGCCTATGATCCAATGAAGCCAACAGGACTAAATACTAATCCTAGTATTACTAGTACTAGCATATCAATCGGTTTCAAACTGATCCACATATAAAAATGCACCAATGGATATTTAAAATGTTCACTCTGTTTCTAACTTCACTGGGATAATACTTCACACAAATATTTCAGATTTGGTGGATGCCTGGTCAAAAAGGTGCTGAGCTGCTGGTGGTGTGAATGTGAACGTGCCCTGAAAGAGACAGGGGACTTTTCCAGGATGTACGCTGCCTCCTGCCCAAAGTGAATTGGGGTAGGGTCCAGTCCTCTGCAACTCTGTACAGGATAAACCCAGCCCATTTTTACATCTATAGCACACACACAGGACAGCTGGTTTTGGGAAGTCCCCTGAAATGTTTGGTAACAGCTGTTGAAAGGAGCTGCTATTGTCCTGAATAGCTTATTTGAATTTTAAAGCAGCTCAGCCCTATACTGTTTTCAAAAGTTACCTCCCACTGCTGGGCCAGAGCAATGGTTTATCTGGAAGCACTGGAGGATCACAGAGACTTTGTTCTCATCATTTAACAGTTTACACTGCAAAATAACCGATTTTATGAGTATTATTGTATTAGTTTATGTGAAGGTGCCAAAATAATGGCCACCAAAGTGACTTGTACCCTATTGGTTATATGACGTTTGTCTAGTTTTTATGTGTTTTGTTGTGTGAGATTTAGATTTTGCTGACTGCATGCACGTGTGTGTTTTGAATCTGTAATCACAACCGGGGTCCACCCCGTTGTGTTACATTACAGGCAGGCTGGGTGATGGAGTCACTGACACCCTTAAGGCCAAAAGTAATAAACACTCTACATCCAGAGATTGAAGAAGAAACAGAGAGAGAGTTTGAGAGTGTGCATGAAAGAGAGTGTTAGCTGATTGAACACACACTCTCCCCCCCCCAGACAGTGAGGAACCATCGGCAGCAATCTGGATGCAAGTGGATGAGATCACTGACTCACACACAGCAGTTCTGTTAGTGCTGGTCTGAGTGATCTCCTACACGCACACACAAAAACGTACACATGCCCATAAACGCACACCAGAGTACTGTTAGTGCAGGTTTAAATGTAGGGCAGATCCTCCATACAAAACATCTGGAGTTAAAGCAGGAGGTGTTGGAGGCTTGCAAAGTTTAGGGAGGAGATGCTTTATAATTCATGTGAAAGATTACACATTTGACAAAAGGTGAAGGCCATTCATTAATCAAAAACCATTAACAGAATAACAAGGTATAAAAGATAGTTTTGGGATCATTTACAAGGAATCAGGGAGATAAAAACAAAGGCATGCCATATTCATTCTTGCCAGGTCCTTTACTCAACTCTTCATCAATTTCCATTATTAGAAAACTCATCTAAGTAGCCTGAGTCTTGCTTAAGTCTTACTACCGCAGAAAATGATCTGCAGGAACCTGATAGCTCATTAGAGCACGAGCCTGTTGCATGAAAACAAATATCCCTCTTTCACGGTATGTTAGGAACCGCTAGGGCCTGAACAAGGCTAGCGGCGCACTGTGTTACATGCCACTGCAACTGGCAACCAGACCCCAAATTACAGCTCGGCCCGTTCGGGCTATTTCATTCCTCCGTTCCCCCTCCTCTCTTTCATCTTCCCCATCGGAGAACTCCCTCTCAGCCTCTCCACCCTGTCATGGAAAAACCACCAAAACCCTGGACCGCGTGTTCGTGATTTTCTGTGCAAATGTTTGAGAGGAAGCTCATGCTGTTTCCCTCTCTACCTCCTCCTTTTAATCAGCCATGTTCCAAGCAAGCATATGTTAGTGTTCCTACTGTAAGGGTTCTGTATAGTCCAAAATAATTTCCCTTTTGAGGCAAACGATATCTATAAATGAAAATGGCCCTGCTGTAGGAAGTCTTCAAATTGGGGCCATTACTTTTTATTCAAAATTTACCTTTTAAATGCTATGAAAACTTAATTTTAGATGTGTAAAAAATACAGTGTATGAGTGCAATAGGCCTTGCCTTGTAGTCTGTACTCTAACAATAATCTAAGCTATCTTCATTAATGCAGAATGGAGAAAACTGGTGAGGTGTGCTGAATGGATAATCATGACATTAAACTCTAAAGTAATGTCTGGAAGGAACACCACAGATGGAAAAATCCAGTTTAATGGTAAGGCTGTTTGCTGATCTCTTTAGTGAGGAAGTGATTACTTATGATTACTTATTTATCTGACCATTGGTTTATAGGTCATAAAAACATTGTACTCGGGGCACCCTATAGCTCACCTGGTGCCATGTACCAAGAATGAGTCCTTGCTCCATGGGTTTTGAATCTGACCTGTGGCCTTTCGCTGCATGTCATCCCCTCTCTCTACCCCTCTTTCCTGTCTATTTTCAGCTATCACTATCCTTTAAAGGCAAAAAGCTCAAAGGATATATATTAAAAAAATATACTGTACTCACCAAAATAATTGATGAGATCTTGGAAATAGTATAAGCAAAGTCAAAGAAATTTGCCTTAACAGGTTTTGGGTTTTTTCCAACCTGTATGACTGTCTGACCACTCGTTCATAGATCTCAGCAACTACCTTGGTAAGTACAATGATGTAGCCAATAGAATAGAAAAGTGTGTATTTTTAATTGCAGTACTCCTACTTGTTGTAAAATATAGTGATGAAACATTTGCAGATGACTGGTATACCTCTCTCTGTAATGGTTCTCGAGAGTCTCCAATAAAACATGCTGACTAATCATTATATTTCATCTCTTTCACAGTTGAAACATTTTGGTATTTGTCAGTGCCTTGGTCAAAGGAGTTGTCTCCAAGGAATGCATTTGCTGATAAGGTACTTACTTGTGCCTCTGCCAAAACAAAAGACCTCACCAATGATTTTCTTCACCCTGCCTGCAAACCTTAATGTGTCTGTTTATCAGTCATCAAAACACATAGCCTGCACTTTCGATCAGATTTACATCAAGGACAAAAGCAGGTTGTTTAACATGTGACAATGTGCAAGGGATCATTCAGGAAAAACAACAGGGTAGATTAAAGTTCAATGGCAGGCAAACAATTAGGTCAACAATCTGAACAGACAAGCACTAAAAAAGAAAATCACCCTTAACTGTCCTCTAGAAGATAATGCCAAATGCATCAGGGTCACACTCAAGTCTACATCAAGTTAAACCATGCACGACAACAACCACGTCCACAGACACAAGTGAACAGAGCAAGCAGGATGAGAAAACTGAGTGGTCCTACGAATGTACCTTGATGCACCCCATGAAACCCGACAACACCACGATACCGGACAACAACATCACAAAACCTGCTAACCATACCAATAAGGGAGGGGAGACACAGAGAAGAGAAAGACTACTGGTGTTTTTACCGTTAGAAGGAGGTAAACTGAGATGCAGGGATGTCCTAGGTTTAGGGTCAGGTAGGGGCTCCTGTTTGAACCCTGAAGGGTAAGGGGATGGGGAGAAAATGAAGCAAAGGGAGGTGGATGGATAAGCCTTTCTGCAGGGGTTGCATCGTGCAAGGGCACTGTGTAAAGTACTGGTTTGTGATGTTGAATTCAGGGATGTGTGGTATCGTGCATAGCATTAGCAGTTTCATGGCTTTGGTTCAAGAATGAACAAAAATAAATCTTCATGATGAGCGATCAAACAATGGTCACGGACCCAAATGTGGCACACACAAGGTCAGATGTTCTGTTTCCTATTATGACTCATGGGTTTATGGTGAACTGAGAGACTGAAAGACCCAGAGTGTGAGTTTCCAACACATGGTTAATTTGGTGCTTAACCACAGTCCATGCCAAGTGAAGTCAGTTCAGTGGTCGTATCACAGCACTCCATTCTTCTCAGTCAAATACAGAGTGGACCGGCACCTTGCTGCTGTGCGGAAATTAGCTACAGGTTTTCTAAAGGTTAATTTTTTAAACCTAAATCCAAGGGTTGCAGGCTTCTGCTTTGCTTGAAGAACACCTTGGGACCCTTTCAAATATTAGCATTGTGGAAGTTCTTGAAAATGCTGACAATTTTTTTTTCTGTGTAATGCTTGACAACAGCAATGATCCCAGCACGTTGTCCATTGTCTGTATTGGACCAGGTCTTGGTCTTATCGTGCTTTGATACCTCTGAAGTAAGGGATGTAGTTGTGCTGCTGCAGCATGGCCAGGGTGGTGGGGTTTAGGTGAAAAGACAAGCCTGCACTACCACCTGCTGGTGTGGGTGAGTACTTGCCACAACCACCAACACCACCACTCCCTTCAGCCCCACCAGAGTAGTACATGGGGAGGGAAGATGAGTCCCTTGCCCAGGTGGAGGGGTACTTAATGGTACCCATGGGGGTTGGTGGCAAAGGGAGAGAACTGGAGTCACGAGCCTGGCTGCTGTGTCTACCACCGAGGTATACATCTGGCCCTGAATATCCGATCAGATCACAGGAAACATGTTGAGTCAAAATTGTGAAGGTATTACGTTTCTTTATAGTTAAGTATCTTTGCAATTTTGGATATAAAAATAAGGATTAGTACAAATCCAGGCAAATACATTTGTGATCCTTTTACATAAGGTTGACAGTCAAGCTGGAATATATATTTTAAAGATGTCTAAGATCTATTGAAAAGATCTCAAATGTTTAAGAGAATTCTACAATCATAATATTTTGGTTGTGTACAAATAAGAGGCTATTTTCATTTGATGAAGTAATCCCTAACATTATCGTCAAAATGGAATGGAATACATTTCAGGGCATTAGTTCTAAGATGGAATGACACTGACATTATTCCAAATCATGGCCTCTATTTATCTCCAGCTCTGTAAGTGTCTCAGAGTAGGAAATCAGTCCTAAATGACCAGAAATTCTTAGTGACACACATCTGAAACTACTTTTAGGCCTAGGGTAAAAAAGCTTTTCATCAACTTTCTTAACTTAAAAAAGGCTCCTATCTTATCTTCAGGAGAGCTCCAGGAGTGAGTTGGCAGGACACGCTGCCCAGACAGAGACATTTTGTGGGAGGGGCGGTGTTTTTTGATAAGGCTTGATTACAACAAGCTTATTAAAAGATAATTTTGACAAAAACTGAATCACTTTGGTCCCTGCAGAAACAAACGTTCCGGCAGAAAATGCTTTGCAGTGATGAATTGGATCTTTTACAACCAATACTTTCTGCAGTTACTAGCCAACTTTTGATCGCTCTTACAGCGTCTAATATAATGCACATTCAGCCAAAACCCTCTTTTAGTTATTTATTCGCCAAAGGCAGGACTATAATAGTTTAGAGATAAGATCATATATGTCTTGCATGTATTTTCCAATAGTGGATGACTTTACAGAAAACTAATTTTTAGTTGGAATTTTACAGTGGAAGTGAAGATTCCTTGTTTTCCATGGGGTGCGCCACAGCCTCCAAAGGGTTTGTCACTCAGTGGACGTACCCTTTGAATTAACACTTTTTAAGCAAGTGGCTTCCCAATGTTTATCTAACAGCCTACTATGCTGTAATATGGGATTTAAGATAAGCATTGATTTTAAGAGAATATTTTTGTATACAGATAAGTAGTGCTATATTCTGCATTTACATTTGTTTTCCATTGACAATTCATCAGTAAAACATCATCTCTACTTTGTGGTTTAATGTGTTATCTCTCTGGAGTCATCCTACTCCTGGCTGGAAAATCAGTGTAGGTAGCTTCATAACAAACTCGCAAGGTGGTAAAATGCTCGTAGTCCTAGGTCAGTACACTTGCTTGAACATAAAGTATCCAAAAAGAATGACTGTCGGGGGAAAAGTTCATTAGGAGGTAAAAATAGCTGACTTTTACTTAGCTTGACAGCCATGCAGTTTTCAGATCATCCAATGGGTTTTGACAGAGTAATATAAGGGTTGCAGAATTTAATCAAGCCGTAGAGAAAGCATGTAATTTAATTTCTGGTTTTGGGTATGGTCACCAGCAGGAAATCTTCTCAAAATGCAGGAAGTGATGAATCATTTGTGATGTTTGTAGCAGATGTTTTCTCCTGAATATAGTAAGCATTTTCCCCACCATCTTGTTCCCTAGCATTCATTCAAAGAGTATGCATGTGATCTTACTCATGGGTAATGTAATCATTCAAAACTCAAACTTAACATAATATATAAGCATATATAAGGATTATATGGATAATGGGGCTGTGTGTGTAGTATGTGTTTGAGGTAGATACCTGGTCGGCTGTAATTCTGAGGGGATCTGGACGGGGTGTAGCGTCCGTAGCCCCCCAGGGAGCTGTTGGAGCTGGGGCTGGAGGGCCTCCGCTGACGGGGTGACTTCTCCCCATCACCCTGGACGCACAAACACATAAAGTAAAAAAAAATATTTGTGTTTCACCAAGAAACAAACATTACCTCACTGCTTAATCACAGCATCAGAGAGGAATGTGGGCATGACTCCATCTCTGATACATTCTTAATGAGACGGATCAATCATGTTGCAGGAAAATATTGTACTAATGTCAAGATAACACAGATGTCAGGGGAAGTATGTCCAAGAGCAGATCTGGCTGATTCAAAACATGTATCGAAAAATGGAAAATACAGTTTTTCAAGTCAGAAATGGACTTAAATACATGTGCCGAACAAAAATGAAGGCACAAAAATATGAAGAGGCAGACACCCTGTAAATGATGATCACTATCAGTAATGTACAGTCAGCAATGGGCTTAGAATACTGACCATCACATCTTTACTTTCCCCTGTTTTATTTGATGGTTGGCATACAGTTACAAAGTGTTTCACTTTTGAAAATAATGCACGTAGACTTATGACTATATTTCAAACAAAATTCAAGCTAATTTCAATTAAAATATTCCTTTGAATACATGGCTGCTGTGTTTACCACAGCACCTACATGGCTACCTAACTAACCACCCAAACTACAAAAATGTTTTCAAATGTTCTCACTTACTGTGTACCCTTAGTGGTATCTAGCCATGCTGATAGTTTTGACTTTGTTTGACAAACGATAGCTTCCGTCAGTTTGATTTATTTGACTTCCAAATAAAGAAGTTTTAGTTATGTGGCTACATTTGGCTCTGAATGTCTGACTGCTTGTGTTTCTTGCCCATTGGATTTCGTAGTAGTGATCACCATGTTGCCATGTCTTAGTAATTATTATCATAACATAACATAAGAAATTACTATAAACATAAGACCAAAGTTGTAATGGACTAATTGTAATTATGCATTTTAATGGATAATTGATCATTTAATTGAATCAGCTAAATCTTTATGGACCATTAAAACACAATAAAACCTTTAAAAGCCCTTACTTCAAACATTTAAACCCAACACAAGCCTTCCCAATTATAGTAATACAACTCCTATATGCCCACACACACACACACACACACACACACACACAGACACAGACACAGGAAAGCACGGATGAAGGATGCGACATCCACAGTGAGACATTGTATTACCTCAGTAGGAGTAGGAGAAAGCAGCTGGGGGGACTGCAAATGAAGAGTGGGAGAAAGCCAATGATTAGGATGAACTCATATGTGAGGTTATATGAGTTAACCATCCAACCATGAAAGTGATCATTCAATGTCGGTGAGTCAGTGAGGACATTCCTGATGGATGGATGAGCGAATTGAAGAGGGTCCAAAGTATACCGTTCGATTTACACGCTCAGGGCTACGAGACTGTGACCGCACAGCAAAGGAATGGAAGTGTTTGTGAGAGAGCAGCAAGCACAGCGCTGATGAATGACTGTTACTGACTTCACTGTCAGAGTGAGGGGGGATGATGGAGGGGTGGCAAGGTGAAAAAATGAAAACAAATCTGGCAAGGGAGAGACTACAAAAGGAAGTCTGCTTAATCAAATAAATAAGAATAAATCAGGTCTATTCAAATCAAACTCTTGTCATTAATCAAATCGCTGGGAAAAACAGGCATCTCACTCACTCTTGGTTTCACCACACACTGTGTATTCAAATTAGAATTGTGTGTATTCAGATTGGATGTTTACATATATTTAAAGTAGCTTCTATCAGCCAAAACACCAGCCAGTATTAGCGTATTAGCCTAGTGTAGCTGTATTGGTATTTGTTGGCTGATAAGTGACAGTAAATGTTAGTATAGAAAGGCCAAAGATCTGTTCGAGGTCATTCACAGTGTCGCCATTACATAATTGGTCCAGACATGTTTATTTCACAGTTCTTTAAAAACAAAATAGAATAAAATAGAATCATAATAATAAAAAAAGGAATATCTGCTGATATATCATTAACACAACCACCAATATCGTGGTTCATCCTAAAAAAGCACAGTCTATAATTTGAATCATTTATTATTTGGTTACCAATTTTTAATAAGAAACCCAAAATAAAGTTTTTATCAACTGTTACTAAAGGCTTAATTAATACATTGATTAAATTGTTTTATAGGCCATTAATAGAAAAAGCTGTTGGGTTGCCAGGTTGTGAAAACTCTCTAGCTAATGATTCATTAATAGTCAAGTCATTAATAATAAAAAATTTAAATTAGAATTCAGTTGTTTACTTTTAGTTCTCAGTTACAAATGTGGATTGGTCATCAGTAATGGGCCGCTGGTTTCTCACTGTCTAATTAGTCATCCAAAGGTCAGTAAGTGATTAATAAAAGGTTCTCATAATAATCATGTCTGAAACTGTAAATGTTAAAATGCTGTTGATAAAGGGACTTTGGTGTGGCTGCTCTGCAGATCAGGTGAAGAGGTCGGAAGGAGGCATTGAATTAAAAAACTAAAAACACCAGCCGGAGAGATTTCTGACAACCTCACAACCCAAAAGTTGTTCTTAGTTTGTAATGCATCTACAAGCTACTAATATATGATTCATTAGCCAGTACATCCTTTATTACAACTGATTAGCCCTTTATAAAGGTTGTCTTATTAGACAGTTAATCATTGAGATAGCCATACTTGATGACAACAAAGAGGAAGAAAGAAATTTGAGCAGTGGAAGAAGTATTCTGATTCATTACTAAAGTCAGCGCTGCAAAAAAAAGGAATTAAAGTATCAAAAGTAAATGTACTCATTATACATCCAGAATGACCACTGTGTGCACTGTACATTATAGGTTTTCCAAATCTTAAGCTGAAGTGTAAAAATATTTACAAAGATGTATTATACTTTAGTCCAGAGCTAGACTAAATGTACCTGGTTAATTTCCACCTCTAGATTAGAACGGTGGTTCTCAAACTGTGGTGCGCTCCCCCTGCAGTGGCTCTGTGCCCCTGCAGGGGGAACGCACGCAGTTTGAGAGCCCTTGGATTAGAGAGGCATAAAGATAGAAAGAAGTACTGAAAGAGGCTGGTCTACCTCTCCGTAGTGCCTCTCCTCAGATGGGTAGCTGACGTATGGAGAGTAGGACAGCATGTCAGGCCTGTCTATGTTATAGATGGCCTTGGTCTTTGGAAGGGCTGCCAGGTCTTTGTAGTCCAGCATCTCCTCTCCTAGTTTGGCCTGGCAGCAGAGAGAAGACATTTATCCATAATGTACTGATATTTAATACATTTTCCTGATCTTATATATATGACTACAGATAATTTATGAGACTGCTTGGTAAAAGGCTGAACTATGTGCTGCTGCTGCCCCCTGGCGGTGAGTAGCGGTGGTGCAGTCTTACATAGATGACTCTGCTGGGGGAACCCGAGGCGCTGGAGGCCGGGACTGAAGTGATGCTCTCAGATGAAGTCCGGGTCACCTGAAACACATACACACACAGCTATATTTAAACACACTGGATGTACATAGGTTAAGGGAGGCGATAGAGACATATTAGGTACACTCATTGTTTATTCATTTAAGCTCATGCTTTGTGTAAAGAGTTATTTGTCTCAGATTTTCAATTGAAATCTGCCTTCTTTTCCTTTAAGCAACCACATTAAACACTCTTCAGTGCAGCATGTGGTACAGTAGTTAGTTTTTTTTTAGAAATGATCCATGGTTAGGCTTATTTTGTCTGTAAAATGTCAGAATATGGTGAAAAACACCTCTCCCAACTACTCAGAACACACGCTGATGTCTTGATATTGGTTTAGTCCAACCAACAAATAAAAAATCAAAAAGAGAAATTAGAGAAAAGCAATTAGCCTATAAACACCATCCATTGCTGCCTGCCTCAGTGTCCTTTAATACTGTCCTGTGGCTTTAACATTAACTCTTAAATACATCCAAAATATCATTATCTTAACATAAACTTAACTGTACCCTTAATTGAGTCTAATCGCAACCTTAAAATAACATTAAATCAAGTTAAGAAAGAAATTATTGAGGATTTTGAAAAAATTGTTATTTGATTTTTTGCATGAACTGCAGAGCTAGCTGTTTTCCTTATGCTAAGCTAGGCTAACCACATCCTGAACACACAGACATGAGATTTATTTTATCTTCTCATCTCACTCGAGGAACTCGAAATTTTTTTAATGTATATTCAGAAACAATTTTCAACTTTACCCTAAATATAAATCATGGACTTTTTTTTTTATTATTGTTGGTACATTTTGTCCATCCCCAGCAGTACAAGAGCAAATTTTAATAAAAAAAAAAAAAATCAGTGGTGCTCTTAGTGAAGCTGTGCCGGGCGATTCACAGCTGTTGTTAAAGCACACAAGTTGAACACAGAGAGTGGACTTTCCCCTTCTTTCCCCTAAATATTGGTAGAAATACTAATTATTAAGGTTTCTCATCTTTCATTATCAGCAGGTAAATCCTCTCTGACTGTCAAGTTGTGTGAGTGTTACTCTACAGATACAGTTGATATACCCCACAGATGCAGGTACTGACACACAGCAGTCATCTCTACTTGCTTGTTAAAGCATCCCTGTACATGCACCAACTGATAATCAGCATCATCAGTCCAATCCACGGTCTTTACAGTAGGTGGCCTGTGGGTGTGGCTGCTGAATAACCTGAAGCAAATATAGGCTAGTAGTAAGGTGTCAACAGTTAGGATCAACCCATGCAGCAGATGGTTGTGGGTGGGGGTTGAGCGGGGTTTGGGTGGGTGCAGGACGTACAGGAACACCAACCTGTTGCTCAGGGACGTCAGTGAGCTGTATCCGGACCTGCTTCTGGGGAGGAGACGGGTTATGATGAGGAATGAGGATGGGAGATGGAGGAAGGGCAGATACTGGTTGTAAAGCTGCAGGGCTGCTGATACAATGGTATAATAATGTTATTTTGTCCTGAACTCTTGATTAAACTCCTCTTGACTGTGATCAGTCAGTCACATCCTCCTTACTGATTTTGGGAATACTCTTTTATGCTGTGCAGAAACCTGAGGACAGGTACAGAGTGTCTGTATGGGTCTCAGTGACAGGTGATACATGTCTCATTGTCCACTGATCTAACTGGAAGCGATGTGAACGAGCAAATATCAGCTTGTTTCCCTTTTTTTCCCAATGAAGATATCCTAACCTGCTCCGTGTGCCAGTGAATAAGAGTAAAGCGCCACTGCTCGCCCTGGTTCTGATTTTTGCATAGTTTCACACACTTTCTTCACCTCCAGCCTGATAAAACAAAGTTTGAAGATAAGTCTGGCTATGTGAGACTAGTCAGCATTCAACATGTTCAGGGCTTTCTGCCAGAAACCATTATGACGGGACTATTTTACAAGGTTAAGAAGCAGTAACCTGACTGCACCAGATGGTTTGTTACTGTTGTTACTGTTTGGAAAAGGGCAGGCACTTTCAAAAAATACTCCAGTCGGGAGAAGAGCAAAAACATCTTTTCCATCAAGAAGAGCCTTCAGTACCATCCTTTGCTTTTCTTTCAATGAAGAAATACTCTACAGTTCTGATAGAACTGCCCTCCCCGTAGCTTCTAGTACTTCCTCAAAGAAAGCTGATTGGTCCAGTACCACTGTAGTTGGACCGTAAATGCACAGTTTGAACCCTACAGTTTGCTCGCCTGCTGTATAATTGGAAGGGATTGGAGGGAAGCAGCACGATCAGTTTTCATAAACACAAAGACATTGCAGACAAATAGTAGGCACTTATGCCGCTTACTGATGGTCTCCCAAAGGAGTCAAGACTGAATTTCAAAGGGTTTTAGTGCTTATCAGGGAGGTCAAAGACAAAATTGGAACCTTAGCCTTCAGTTCCAACCAACCTATCTTATCTCTCCATTTACAGCTATACCATTCAGAAACCAACAACATCTCAAAACTTCCCATATGGCATCCAAGTGTTTTAAGAAATGAGGTGCTGTGGTTTAATGTGGATCTATTTTAGTTCTATTTGGGGATTTGTGACGCAATAGCCTCCAGCATTGAATCAATTTAGATAAGTATGCAGTTGTGGCTCTGCGGTCTTTTCCACCCACCTTACTCTTCTCCTCCTGCTTGGCTGCTTGTCTGCATGGAGGGTGCCAGATGGAAGATCCTGAAGACACAGAGACAGAGACAGGAACTGAGAAACTGAGATTTTAATTTCCTTTCACATATCCATTTGCTTTTGTCGCTAGCAGCTTGGTTCTTGGTTCGATATTTTCGCAGCAACTAGGCTTCATTTTGTTCAGCCCATCGAACAGAAACAAACTCATTCATACACATTCACACACCGATGCTATGCATCGGGAGCAACTTGGGGTTCAGTATCTTGCTCAAGCAAGAATACTCTCGACTGTGTGCGAGGAGGAGCTGGGGGGGGACCTGAACCAAACCCCACCTTCCGATTAGTGAACGACCCGTTCTCGGCCACAGCCGCCCGCAACAACACTCATAACTCCATCTCCTTCATCTGGTTGCATTTACATTTTTTTCCCTTGGTTGAGGGTTTCAGAAATTAAATTATTTCCACTACTAAATCATTTCACCCTGACGTGACAAAGTAGCAGTTAAAGAGGGGCTGGAAGTACATGGAGCACCCAAAGGCCGAGCACCCTAAGCTGCCCTACTTAATAGTGTCCAGCACATAGCAGCAGTAAATATACTCTCTAGGAGTGTGGCCCGGTGTGACTCAGGCCACGGTGTAGCCATGATCTTCATTCACGGGCAAGCCCGCTAACCCAGGTTTATTAGGAACATGAAGGCTCGCACAACTCGCCATTGGTTTATGGGTGATACTATTTGGTGTTAGTGATAAGGAAATAGGGGTGTTGAGAGTTTTAGCTAGAGACCCGAATGAAGAAAACAGTTACTAGACCCGTTTAGCTCTAAACAATACCAGTCATGTGTTTTAATGATTAAATGCATTTGTGTCCAGACATAAACAGCTAGCAAGCAGCCCTGATGTTTGGATTAGAAGAACAAATTTTAAACTGCTTTTACCTTGCCAGATACATTTCTTCTCCCCCTCCTGGGCAACATCCTGCTTCAACAGCGGACACAGCGGGCACAATGTGGGGGATGGTTAGGTGCCTTCTTCTCCAGCCGTTGAGCCATAAACAAGACAGGTTAAGGACAATGTAAAGGGAAATTAAGCACCTTTGTTGGTTTTTTTTTTGGGGGGTTCTTTCCCTTTCGGGGAACTTATTTAAAAGGGGTACTCTTGAAATTCAAGTTTGTAATAACCTTGTTGGGATTAACCCTTCCCCCCTTGGGACTGGCAAAAATCCCAAGTTTTTAGAAAAGGTAAAAATTGTAAGACTTTTAGCCCCTAACGTAAATGAAAGTTTTCCACAACCAAGCTCCCAAATACTACCATTTGCCCATCCCCCATAAAAACCACTCACCTCCCCTTAATAACTGCAACATTTACCTTTTGAAATTAAAATCTTTCTTGGTATTCACTTAAGGCATTCCTGCTATGTAAACACCACACACATTGGCATACCTTTTTTTTTACCCATAACCTCAACCACTTCTAACGCCACACCCCAACCAGTTTTATTTAATATTTTTTTTCTTATTACCATGGGGTTTTCTTCTTGTTTAATACAAATTTAACCGATCCAAGACACTTCCCAGATCACACCCCCTGATTTGAAACCCTCCCATACAACCCGATCCTCCGCTCGCCGGCTATTTTTTGTCAGACTTTTCTACCAAAAGTCTCCTTCCAGACGGTCCCGACGCTGTACTCCCCATGCGTGGAAACATTCCCCTCCAAAAACTCAGCAGTGGACCCTTCTCCTAAACACAACCTTCGAACACCTCAACCACCACTGAACAACCCCCCCAGCTCTCTTCCCTAACTAAATCAGTACCTTTCTGGCCAAGAAAGCAATTTTTTCCATAAGGAAACAAAAGAATTAAAAATTTTGTTTATTTTGGAATGAAGTTTTAACTCCCATGGGATAAACTCAACACATCGAACATTAACCTTTTTTTTGGAAAACTAAAGTACCTATTTTCAAGATTTTGTACTTTCTTCTTATTTTCCATAACCTACCCCTCGGAACTATTCGACTAAACCCATTCGACCTAAAGTCCACACAACATTCTTCACTTTTTAATTATTCTCTTTCTTTAATCAATCAAAGAAAGCTACTATTAACCTCATACGTAACTTTTCTCTGGAACGTCAAACAAAACATGGTGCCCCAGGTTAAACCCAACCTCAAATATAATTCTTTTTTTTAGTCAACCACTGGGACGGACCATTCATCTTTTTTAGTACTACTTTTTTCATCCCCATGAAACCCCTTCACCAACCTCTTCTCTCTAGCAACACTACATGGCGTTTTTTTTTCTTTGTCCCTTATCGTTCTTTCCTCGGCCAGCGAAATCCGGCTTCCATAACATCGCAGGCAACAGTCCACAAACTACGCAACCTCTTTCTCCACAAATCATCCATCACTCCAACCTCCACTAGTAGCCCTATTTTCAACCTTCACCTATTTTTTCTTTCCCACTTAAAAATGAGAACACTGGCAATATAAATTCCCATAGAAAGAATAATCCCCTGATAAACCTTTAAACTTTTTTTTGGTTGTTGAACTAATGAATAGACAATTTTTAACACAGACAGAAATAAAAACCCAACACAACTCCGTGCCACAGTGTTGGGCGGTTTTGAAAAATAATAGACAAACCAAGAAACCAAGAAGATGTGCCCAAAACACATTTTATGAATTTTAAACTGTCCCCTCTAATCCTTTGGTCTCCATTCACCTCCAGAGCTCCAATAATGCGCCCTCTCTTTTCCATAAAAAATATTTTAATTAAGGAGGGGGAGCAAATGAGCAATTCCCCTTTAAAAAAACTTTTTTCCCATCCCCCCACACCTACCAATCCCAAACTTAACTTGAAAAAATTACCAGATACATCTTGGGTGGGGTTTTGTGGGCCTTGTAAAACAAGCTCCAAACCAAAGCTTATTATGCCCAAAAATGCCCTGAGGCAGCACTTTATTTACAGAATTTCCATAATTAAGCTTTCATTAAAAAATGCTGGATGCAGCATGAAAAATAACCAGTTCCCCGGGAAGTGTTGGCTGAGCTAATTGTTTAAAATTTCAAGTGGCAATTTCAAGCCACTTGATTTAAAAGGGAAACCCACCAGCCCTACAAATGACAACCATAGAAAAAAGGTTTTTGTTGATTTTAAATTGATTTAGGCCCCAGGCTGGAAGGAAACTTTGTTTATGGTTTTTTTGAAAGTTAAATAGAAGCAAACTGCAAAAGAAAGAATGGCAATCAAGTTACATGGAATACTTCAAACGAAAGGCATTTTCAATCTTCATTTGGGGCCCCCTTCTTGAATTACCAACTGAAAATCAACAATAATCATGAAAAAAATGAAAAAAAAATCCCAAGGTGCATGTAAATAGTTTTTGTTTTTTAATCTTAAACAGCTTTTTCAAAGTATTCAAGTACCAAAATGTTTAAATTTCCACTGCCCCCCACACATGAATAATGTTCCAAAAACACATTGGGTTCCCCCCGAATAAACCCAAACTACTGGAAGTCCGGCCAGTGTTCTTGGAAAACCATTCTTTATCATGGGACCCTGGTGTGGGTTTTTAGCCCAATGGAGATGGCCATATTTATTGTAGCTTTGACATTTAAGAAGCTAATTGGGAAGGTTGATATGGCTTCCCCTTGCCCAGAGCTTTGAAGTAAGCAGCCCCCACAAGGCCAGTTTGGGGTGAAAGGGGACGGGGGGTCGTCATTTCTATGAAAGGAAATGGGATTGCGTTCGTGATTATTTCTGTTTGAGTATCTAGTGGTTAGGATTTTGTTTTTTTTTCTGGGCTTTGGTTTCCCAAAACCAACAGGGCCACTGGGAAAAATACACGTTAGAAAGGGTTCTTCTTACCTGGGGTCCCCTTTTGTAACCCTAAAAAAACCAACGGCTGGGAAAAAACAGCTTGGGCCAGGTCCCAAAAACGCTGCTTTCCCACGCTGGGTTTTTGAAACTTGGTTCCTCTCCCTCCTATTCTCCCTAATTTGGAGAAAACTGCTTATGCGGGTCTAACTTATCCCCTTGGGGGTTCCCCATCCTTTTCAAGATTCCCTGATTCCCCCTATTTCCAAACATTTTTTGCCTGTTACTGCACTCCCGTCGGTTTTTTTCTTTTGGGTTGGGTTTTTCTTTTCTTCCCATGGGGCCCATTTTCGGGCATTTTGTTTTTTTTTGTGGGAAGAACCTTGGTTGAGAGATATCTTCTTTGGGGGAACAACTCAGATGAAAAGGTTGCCCAGTGCCCCCTGTTCTCATTCTTTTAGTTTCTTTTTGTTCCACAACGGCTGGGGTTTCAGGGTTTGGGAAAGTTTAGCAAACCCTTCGGGGGTCCAACAAACAGATTTTTTTCTTTCCTTAAAAAAACCTCCCCTCTCTCTTCCTCAACAAACAACATTCACACCAGTCCCCCTTGTTTTGAAAGATAATTTTCAAAAATACCAATCTCCTTGTCTTTTGCTTCACGCTGGTTCTTTTCTTACCCTCAAATACTAGTGGGCTCTTTTAAATTTCCTGTGTTTCTTTGGTGACAACAAAAAAACATCATTGGAAATCAGGAATACTTTACTCTTCAACTCTGTCTGGCAGCATACATTCTTTATTTTAAAAAGCACATATGGAAATTCTGTTTAATAAGAACTCAATAATCAAGCTAAACGACTCAAGTATGGATAGCTTTTTTTCTTTTCTTTGCCGGATTTCAACCCACATCCTTATTCCTTCTTTTTTTTTTTCCCCCCCTCAAAACAACACAACCGTCATCTTGACCGCTCTCGCCTGACTCTTCTCTTCCTTGCCTCCCCAACAAGGGAATCCGCGGCCGGCGCCGCGCGCCGCGCCGGCCCTCCCGCATACACAGCATCAATTCAACAAAAGACAGGAACAACAAAATAGCAACAATATAACAGAAAAACACAGAAATATAACACAAACAAAAAATAACATAGAAAGAAAAAAGAAAAAAAAATAAACGGTCTGCGCCCCGGGCCGCCCCCGCGGCCGCGACCGCGTCCGCGGGCCGCACTTCGGGTCGCCGCCCGCCGCGGGGTTCGATGCGCCGCCGCTCGGTGTCGCGCCCCGCCGCCTCGGGCCGGCCGCGCCTGCGGGTCCACGTCGCCCACCCTGTCCCCGCGCCCGTGCCCGCGCGCGCGCACTCAGACCCACCCGCCCCCGCGGCCGGCCACCGCACACACAGCCGGCGCGGCGCCTCCCACCACCCCTATTCTTTTCTTTTTTGATAACTCTTGCCTACAATGCTTATCTTGGAACCCAAATGGACAACGCCAGATGGGAAGGACAAAGCCACCCGAGAACAATGAAGAACTGACCAAAAAAAGGAGCAGGAGACAATCAGCGCTCCAACAGGTATCCTAGTGCTTGCAGTTACAGTCTGCCACGCCATCTCTGTGCTCTAAAAACTTGGCAGACTTTCGTCGGGTTGCTTGGTCGGACGCCATGCCCCAAAAGCTTCAATACTTTCGAACTCGGACTCGAAACCAGTAGACCAGATTTGACAACTTACGCGGAAAAACCATCGGAAGGCCCGAGGAGACTAAAACAGCCGGCAACTGGATTTTGGAAAATTCAACATGGGACGTTCGAAGAAGGCGGAAGGAGATTAGCACCTGCTCAAATCCTTCCCTTTGTCCCAGAATC
>NW_023339984.1:2287134-2295430 GCF_004916995.1 Morone saxatilis | reverse complement strand
CACCGATGAGCGACTTGGGGAGACTTGGGAGGGAAGGGCACAGGATTACTGGTTGTAAGCTGCAGGGCTGCCCTGGATACAATTGGTATAATAATGTTATTTTGTCCCTGAAACTCATTGTTAAAACTCCTCCTTGACTGTGCATCAGGCTCCAGTCACATTCCTCCTTACGATTTTTGGGGAAACTCTTTTTATGCTGCTGCAGAACCTGAGGGACAAGGTACAGAGTGCTCTGTATGGGTCTCAGGTGACAGGGTGATACATGTCTCATTGTCCACTTGATTTAACTGGAAGGCGATGCGTCGAACGGAGCAAATAATCAGGTTGGCTTTCCCTTTTTTTCCCAATTGAAGATATTCCATAACCTGGCTCCGGGTGTGCCAGTGAATAAAGAGTAAGGCGCCACTGCTCGCCCTGGTTTTTCTGATTTTGCATAGTTTTCCCACACTTTCTTTCACCTCCAGCCTGATAAAACAAAGGGTTTGAACGATAAGTTGGCTATGTTGAGACTAGTCAGCCGTTTAACATGTTCAGGGCCTTTTCTGCCAGAAACCATTATGACGGCGATTATTTTAGCAAGGCGTTAATGAAGCAGTAACCTGGACTGCACCAGCATGGTTTGTTTGACTGTTGTTTACTGCTTCTGGAAAAAGGGCAGGCACTTTTCAAAAATACTCCAGGGATCGGGAGAAGGGAGCAAAACTCTTTTCCATCAAGAAGAGCCTTCGCTACCTCTTTGGCTTTTCTTTCAATGAAGAAATACTTCTACAGGTTCTGATTAGAACTCTGCCCTCCCCGTCAGCTTCTAGTACTTCCTCAAAGAAAGCTTGATTTTTTTGGTCCAGTACCCACTTAGTTGGACCGTAAAATGCACAGGTTTGAACCCTACCCGGGGTATTGCTCGCTGCTGTTATTAATTTGGGAAGGGATTGGGGAGGAAGCAGCACGATCCAGTTTTCATAAACACAAGACTTTGCCAGGACAAATAGGTAGGCACTTATGGCCGCTTTACTGATGCGTCTCCCAAAGAGTCAAGACTGAATTTCAAAGGGTTTTAGTGCTTCATCAGGGGGAGGTCAAAGAAAAAATTGGAACCTTAGGCCTTCAGTTCCAACCAAACCTATCTTATCTCTCCATTTACAGCTATACCATTCAGAAACAACAACATCTCAAAATTCCCATTTTATGGCATCCAAGTGTTTTAGAAATGAGTTTGCTGTGGGTTTGAATGTGGATCTCATTTTTTTTTAGTTCTATTTTGGGGAATTTTGTGACGCAAATGCCTACCAGCACTTGAATTCAATTTAGATAAGGTATTGCCAGTTGTGGCTCTGCGTCTTTTCCAACCCACCTTACTCTTCTTCCTCCTTGCTTTTTGGCTGTTTGTCTGCATGTGTGAGGGTGGCCAGATGGAAAGATACCTGAAGGACAAAGGGAGACAGAGACAGGGAACTTTGGAGAAACTGAGGATTTTTAATTTTCCTTTCACACTATCCATTTGCTTTTTGTCGCTAGCAGCTTGCGTGTCTTGGTTCGTATTTCGCAGCCACTAGGCTTCATTTTGTTCAGGGCCACCATCGATCAAACAGAAACTAACTCATTCATACACATTCACACACTGATGCACAGCATCAGGAGCAATTCAGGGTTCAGTATCTTGCTCAAGAATACTTCGACATGTGGCGAGAGGAGCTGGGGACTGAACCAACAACCTTCCGATTAGTGAACGACCCGTTCTGCGCCACAGCCGCCCGCAACAACACGCATAACTCATCTCTTCATCTGTTGCATTTACATTTTTTTCCTGGTTGAGGTTTCAGAAATCTATTTCCACTACTAAATCAATTCACCCTGACGTGACAAGTAGCAGTTAAAGAGCTGAAGTACATGGAGCACCCAAGGCAGAGCACCAGCTGCTACTTTGTGTCAGCACCATAGCAGCAGTAAATAACATCTCTAGGAGTGTGGCGGTGTGACTCAGGCACACGTGTGCATGATTCATTCACCAAGCCGCTAACCAAGTTTATTAGGAACATGAAGGTCCACAATGCATTGAGTTTATGGTGATATATTGGTGTTAGTGATAGGAAATAGGGGTGTTGAGAGTTTAGAGAGACCGGAATGAAGAAAAACAGTTACTAGACGTTTAGCTCTAACAATACAGTCATGTGTTTTATGATTAAATCATTTGTGTCCAGACATAAACAGCTACAGCACCCTGATGTTTGGATTAGAAGAACAAATTTAAACTGCTTTTACCTTGCAGATACATTTCTTCTCCCTCTGCAAACATCTGCTCACAGCGGACACAGCGGGCACATGTGGGGTGGTAGTGCTTCTCTCCAGCCTGTTGAGCATAAACAAGAACAGGTTAGGACAATGTAGGATAGCACTTGTTGGTTTTGGTCTCTTCAGGGGAACTATTAAAGGGGTACTGAATCAGTTTAGTAATAACCTTGGATAACTTCCTGGACTGGCAAAATACAAGTTTAGAAAAGGTAAAAATGTAAGACTTTTAGCCCCTAGTATGAGTCAAGCTCCAAATATACTGCATCCTACACTTCCCTTAATGCAACTTGATAAAATCTTTTCATTAGGCATTCCCTGCTATGTAAATGGCTACATAACTCAAATTCTACGCCACCAGTTTATACATGGGGTTTCTGTTATAAATTAAGTCAGAACTCAGATAACCCTGATGACCTCATTGTGGGATATTTTGTCAGACTTTACAAAGCTTCTCCAGAGTCACAGAGCTGTACTCCCCATGGTGAAATTCCTAAAATCAGCAGTGACCCTTTAAAACTGAAAATAAACAATGACACCAGTCCTATAAAATCAGTTGCAGAAAGCAATTCCATAAGGAAAAAAAGATAAAATGTTTGAATGAAGTACTCATGGTACTCACACTGAATACTTTTGACTAAGTATCTCAAGATTTGTACTTTCTATTTCATAACTATGACTATGACTATTGACCTAAGTCAAACATTTCACTTAATTTTTAATAATCAAGAAGTATTAACTAATAATTTTGAGTCACACAAATGTGACCCAGTACCTCATATAATTTTTAGTCACATGAGTATTTTTTAGTATTTTATCATGACTAACTTTGCATACATGTTTTTTCTTTTCCTGGCAGGAATCGGCTTCCATACATGAAGGATCCATACATTTCACATAGTCATCCACTCACTAGTAGCCTATTTACCTCACTAGTTCTTATGAGACATGGCAATATAATATAAAAGAATAATCTGATAAATATTTTGTTGTGATAATGAAGACAATTTAACACAGACAGAAAATAAAAACACACACTCGTGCAGTGTGGTTGATAATAGACAAACAAGAAACAAGAAGATGTGCCCAACACATTTATGAATTAAAACTGTCTCTAAATGCCTTGTCTCATTACTCAGAGCTCATAATGGTTTTGGGGAAAATGGCATTCTTTCCCATCCCACCTACATCCCCAACTATGATACAGATACATTGGTGTTTGTGCCTGTACACAAGCTCAAACAAGCTATTTGCATGCCTGAAGGCACACTTTATTACAGAATTCATAATTAGCTCATTAAAAATGCTGATGCAGCATGAATAACCAGTCCCGGGAGTGTTGCTGAGCTAATTGTAATTCAGAGTGCAATTAGCACTGATTAAAGGACCACCAGCTACAAATGACAACATAGAAAAGGTTGTGATTTATTATTTAGCCACAAGGTGGAGGACTTGTGTTGAGTATAGAGCACTGCAGAAAGATGCATAAGTAACATGGATATCAAAGAGCATTCCAATCAATTTGCCTTCTTGAATTACAACTGATCAATAATCATGAAAATGAAAAAATCCAAGGTGCATGTAATAGTTGTTCATCTAAACAGCTTCAGTATAGTAAAAAATGTATTTCACTGCCCAACATGATATGTCCAAAACAAATGTCCGAATAAACCCAAACACTGAGTCGGCAGTGTCTGACCATTTATCATGACCTGTGTGTTTAGCATGGAGATGCTATTATGTAGCTTGACATTTAGAAGCTAATGGAGGTGATATGTCCTTCCCAGAGCTTGAGTAAGAGCCCACAAGGCAGTGTGAGGGGAGGGGGTCGTCATTATGAGGATGGATGCGTCTGTGATATTGCTTTGAAGTCATAGTGTGGATTGTTTCTGGGCTTGTCAAACCACAGGGCCACTGGGATATACAGTAGAGGTCTTCTGGGGTCCTTGTAACTAAAAACCAACCTGGGAAAACAGCTGGGCCAGGTCCAAAACGCTGCTTCCAGTGTTGATTGTCTCTCTCTCTCCTATTGGGAACTGCTATGGTCTAATTATCCTTGGGTCCATTCAGATCCTGATTCTATTCACATTTTGCTGTATGCATGTCAGGTTTTGGGTGGGTTTTCCATGGGCCCATTCGGGCATTTTTGACCTGTGAAGATCTCTGGGAACAATCAGTAAGGTGCAGTGCCCTGTTCATTCTTAGTTGTCACAGCTGGTTCAGGGATTGGAAGTAGCAAACCTTGGGTCAAAAAACAGATTTTCTCTTAAAAAAAACCCTCCTTTCTAACACAACATTCACAACAGTCTGTTGAGTAATTCAAATACCATTCTTCTTGCTCAGTGTTTTACTCAATACTAGTGCCTTATTCTGTGTTGTGACAACAAAAAACATCATTGGAATCAAGAATTATCTCACTCTGTTGGCACATCTTCTTATTTTAAAGCACATATGATTTATGAACTCAATAATAAGCTAAACGACTCAAGATGGATACTTTTTTTGCGATTAAGTCTTTCTTCTTTTTCTCCCCTAACAAAACAGTCATCTGACGTCTGCTGATTTCTGCCTCCCAAAGGCATCCCATCTTGCTTCAACAGCGGCCTGATTACGCACAGTCCCTCTGAGGTCCGTCCACTTTGCTGCGTCATCTCAATATGGAACGATACCAGAAAACAGGACGTCAACACCCTATTTCTTGGATAACACCTCTGCTCAATGCTTATCTGGACCAAATGGACAGCAGATGGAGAGAGCAAGCAACCCGAGACATGAAGAACTGACCAAAAAGGAGCAAGGAGACATCAGGTCAAGGTATTAATGTGAGTACAGTCAGTTGCTTAAAAACTGGCAGTGTGTTGTGGACGCCATGCCAAAAGCTCATATTTGAACTCGACTGAAACAGATAGACAGAAGTTGACTGGGAAACATCGAGGCCAGGAGATAAAAGGCCGGAACTGGATTGAAATTCAAACATGGAAAGTATGAGAAGGCCGGAAAGGAGATAGCACTGCAATCAAATCCTTCCTTTGTCAGAATCCAAGGCTGCATGAGGGGAAAATTATCATATTCAATGTCCTGCAGGACTGATAACTCAAGGAAGAGGGGGGGTTGAGGATGCTTTGTAGTGGGATGAACGGGAAAACTGATGATGGGATGTTTTACTTTGGAATGGGGCTGTAGCTGGTCAGCCAGGGTTAAGGTTTGTGGCTGAGACTCCTGCAGAGTTTAAGGTTTTTGAAACTGTTGTGGTTTAGAGCTGGGACTGATGATGGTAGCTGCGTGGTGAAAGGCCAGGTGAAGTTGCAAATAGCTGCCGAGCATTTTCTACATCTGTGTTTACCCAATTACATACAATCTGCTTTCTCAAAATGACCCTCTCTATAATGCCCTGTCCATCCCCTCATCTCGCAATTGCAGAAACCAGTCAGACGTGGGAGGTGATCCATTTAGAAGATTGGAATAGAGTTTGGTGGGCCAGACACGGCTACAGCACAAACACACACACAGAAAATCAGTGATGCCCATCAGAGTCTAGGTCAGTCCATCATCAAGTCAAGTGTACCTATATCAAACTCTTTGTTATAGTTTCTAATTTAAAATACACATCTGTTTTCCCACTCAAAAGAAATTCAATCTATATCCAGTTCAAACTTTTACAGTACATTTCCTGTTATACATAGTCACACTCAGTATGGTTTAAACTAAGTAGGTTGTACTACATGTCACAAACTTTCCTTAAGTCTTTCTTCACAACTATTCAAGGTCTTGCACTTGGTTGTACACACTAAAACTGACTGAAGTTGTTGTGTGAAAAATGAAAAAGAGAGCTTGACAGCTTGGTTGCATGATTGTTATCAGACACTATGAGACGATCTATCAAGCACTTTGTTTTAAGCATACTGAAACATTAAGGTTACTTTATAGACTCTATTCATGGAACATTCACCTTCCTGGATAGATAATTGTACTGGAAAGCAGTAATCAACAGACTTGCCCACAAATAGTTTCATAAATTAATTGCTACTCTTGGAAAAGTGGTTTTAGATGTGGTTGGACGATCTGCAGAGCAGTTTCGAGGGTGATGAGTTAAACATTTTCAACTTGTCTGGAAGCATGAGCAGTGACAGCAATGTAATGGTCAATGAAGGAAATCAAACAGGGCTACCTGCACATGATCAGCGGCACAATGGCTTTGCACTGGCATGCGCCAATGTTTTCTCATGGACATAACAAAGAGAGTGAACCTAATGGCAGGGCTACCTTGAGTGGTACTTGGATTTTAATGCCTTGCCTGCCTCAAAGTTCAGTAACTTTACAGCTGTCTGTAATGTAAGATAATGTGACCAGTGATGGATGGTGCATGATGTGTTCTTACTTTTCTTATTCTCCAAAGGACAATTGTTTCCAGTGTATTTTTTAAAAAAAAGTTAAACTGAAATACATAATCCACTCTTTGCTAGGCTAGTTTAGATTTCCTGGCGCTCATTGCAGACATAAACTTCCACTACACTTTGGTTGGTGAAGACACCGTATACCACTGATACTGCCCAGAGAGCCTATCAACAAATCCAAGGAATGACACATCACAGCACCTTCTCACACTATTTGATTGACAGGTGTTTTCTGGGAAAAGCAATAAATAAATGCTACAGCAATGAGCCACTGAACAACGATTCAACCTCCACCGCTGCCAGCTCCAGTTATTGACTTAAAATGTCCCCACAAATCAGACTCTTTGATCTCAACCAAATGCCATGACATTTTGAACGCTCAGTCTCTCCGTTACTGTTTCAAAGTGCAGCCCAGCACAGGTAGAGTGGCTGGAAATGGCTTCTATACTAATACACCGAGACAAGTCTGTGTGCTGACATTTGATTTAAAAATAACCATGGATACCAAAGGGCTGGGCCTGGATTTATTAAGCATGTCTCAGATGACCTACCCTATAGAAAGTTTAATTTAATGTTTTATTAGTTTGCATGTAATATAATCTCTAATATCGTACAATATTAACTCACCCCAGTTTGAAACCTATCTTTCCTTTTTTGGCTTTCCTGAGTTCCTGAGTGAGTGATGAAGTAACACCATTGTTCAGTCGATTGGTGTTTCCACATTGGCCATAATGTTAATTATGTACCATAACAGTATAAGTGCAGCCTTAGTCTACACCCACATACTACATGGGCCCCACTTCATTCTCACCCTGTGTATAAGTTGGACTGAGTTCTGTTAATCGGCTCCAACAAGAACTTTTTCTTCAACTAGTTTAAGGAACCAGTGCAGCCCACAGCCTACAGGCCTTTTCCATCAACAGGTAACTGTCTTCGTTCTGGTTCAAGCACCTAGTTTTGAATCGTTGGGGGAGTTTCAACCAGAAATAAATTGGTTCAGAACCTGACAAGTTGGTTCCCAGCTAGAACCAAAAAATAGCAGGTTTTCCTTGGGAACCAAAGTGGGTGTGTCATATTCTACAGGTCATTGCACATTGTGCAGCACCCTCTGTTGATGATGCATCCAATTACTATGGTAACACTCAAAACTGGTGGAAATTCGAGTTGGTTTGCTAGATATTACCAAGGTCCAGAACTAAAAAAAGGAAAGCACAGTTGAAGCAACCCAAATTACAATGACTCTGACAAAACACTCAATACAGAGTCATAGAAAAACCAGAAACATCCCGCAGATAGAAACAGATGAAAGAGCAGGGGGAGTTCATAGATAATCAGAATAGTTATAATTAGAATACGTTCTTCTTGAAATCAAACATCTTAAGATATATATCTGTGAATTCACATTATAGACACTACTGCTGATCATACCAGTCCAGCCACATACTAGGTTTCCATCTAGTCTTGTTTAAGGAATGAGGTAATGAAAGTAGAACAGAGGTTAAGGAAAAACCTGCCTTGAGCAAATAACACAAGACCACTCCACCACTCAACACAAACACACACACACACACACACACACACACATATACAGTGCCTTGCGAAAGTATTCGGCCCCC
>NW_023339984.1:2283908-2287034 GCF_004916995.1 Morone saxatilis | reverse complement strand
AGAGAGAGAGAGAAAGAGAGGTTTTGTGTTGAATAGCAAAGCTGGGCCAACAAGAGAGCAGATCCTGGTTGGCTGGTTATTCCCTGTGGACTGACACCCAGCAGGCTGCATAGGGACGGATGTACAATCTCAGCTGAGCTCACCCTGTTAGCCTCTCATCACTGCCCTGTGCACTGCTCTAACTCTGCTCTAAAGCTACACATGAAACAGAGCTGGTCCCAGGTCTGTACATACACAGGTAAAAGCACTTTCTCATGTATCTGCATTAGCAGTGTATGAGAGCTGATGAAATTTTAATGATGGCTTTGGGGAAATTCTGGGTCAACTGGAATTAGTGTAAGTGGAAATATGAGAATAAGAAGTATGAGGGATATAAAATAACAGGATACATTATGCAAAAATAATTACAGTAGAAGACATAAAGAAACAATGCCATTTAAAGGGGCACGCCTATGACTTAATGTTGCACTTTCATAAAGTTAGGGGACTTAAGAGAGACAGTCAAAGCAGCAAAGGTTGAGATATCCTGAGTTTTGGTCCCAAGTGGTAAAGCTTCTCAAATTGCTATATCCTACACTTCCCATAATGCAACTCGATAGCATCTTTCTTTATATGCCAATGTCTTTTCAACTTTTTGTACCGAGTTTGTACAGCAGGCTATCTTAAATAAATCTGTAGTCGCACAAACTTGCTCTTTTAGATTTTTAATCAAAGAACTAAATATTTTCAAATTTCAAATTTCCACTAAAGCCTTGGAAGCTTGACTCCATGCAGAGTTTTACTTCCAGAACAAGAGCAAATCCGCAGACGTGTTCTTAATGTCATTTGTTGAATATTACACAGTAGTATCACTAGTATAATTTTTATTCAATAGCCATGCAACTTTTCCTGGTAGCTGTAGTGTTTGACATTATTTAAGGGGTTAGGCAGGTGGGTTGCGTTCAAGTTTATCTGAATGAATGTCATATTTGTGTTCAAATATTGAAAAGGTTTCAGATTTATGTCTGTGTAGCTCTCTTTCTTTATCTAGCTACAGTAACTAGCAAGCTAGAAGCTAGTCTTTGTGTATTCATTCGCTTTCTTATCTGTACTCATCTGTAAATGGATACTACAGTCATAATGCCATGAAAAAATGAGAATGCCATCTTTCATTCATTCATTCACCTTTGTTTATCAGTGTATTCTATTCATTAATCTGCCATTATTTTATTTTTTCACCTATTTCCTACATTCCTCCCTTAGTACCTCACCCCCAGTATTTCCTCTATATACATCCCATCAGTGCTGCCATGTTACCTCCAGGACTTTTCCAGTGATGTACTTCTTGCAGCTCTCACACTGGATGCCAAACATGGCGTGGTAGTCCATCTCACAGAAGGGGATTCCATCCCTGATAGGACAACACAGGACAAGTCAGCAGATCAGAGGCAGCACAGAGCATCGGATTCACTTCACGTCACACTGGAGACAGCTCAGAGCCTCAGAATCCTCGGTGCACCCCATCTGAGCTGACAGCACTCAGTGGGTGCTTAGGGAAGGTGCTGCAGACATCATCAAACTATGATGACAGAACTATATTTGGATCATGTGTAAACATTTTACAGCAAATATAAAACTATAAACACTTTTATAGCAATTTACAGCTCTAGCATATTTTTGCAGTATAAAACTGTATTACAATGCTTTTAGCTAGCAATGTATGAAACATATCAATACATTCTGTCAAAATACTGATCAGATCAGTGCTAATTAGGAAGACAAATCATACATTGGTTTCTTCTGTCTAAGCAGCATCTACTCTCAATTCAATAGTACTGTACTAAGTTTTCTGATATTACACCACTGTGGTTAGGATTTAGTAAGGTTTAGGCACAGAAAACATTGGTTAGGTTATGTTCATGAATTGTGTGTTATACTCTATAGATAATCTGCTGAACATCTACAGAAAAACGCATCAGTTGAAATGTTACAAACACTCAATAAAGTAAAAACTGTAGGCAGACTATCCGAATAATGTGTTGCCTTATATTACTTTGACTTTATATACTGTGCAGACAACACGTACTTAACTTAAAAAGGTTACATGCTATTAAATGCAAAATACATTTCTACATGTAAGGGCAAAAGCTGTCATAACAAGAACAGTACAACATTAGAAGTACAGCAAAGATCAAACTAAAATAATAACCATAATCTTTCCCAAACCTTAAGAAGGTGTTTTTGTAGCCTAAACTTAACAACACCAGCCTCCAGTGCCAAAGAATGGAGCATTTATTCATAAATTGTAATATCAACCCAAATTTACATTACAGGTAGCTGTAGGCAAAAAATGCTGTAATATGTTCACGACTTTGAGATTTTGTTATCAGCTCTACAGGGAGTTCAATCAAGTCCCTGTATTAACTTTACTAGATGTAAGGTCACAATAGAGAAACAAACATTATAAATTATTATAAACATTATAAAATCGTATGTGGTACGTGTCCTAACCAGTAGCCTACCGGATGCCCCAGTGGGTTTTCTTTTTTAAAGTTAAAAATCTAAACATTCTTCTAAAAATTGCAGGGAAAAGAAGTACTGTTATTTAGCCTTGAATTAATGTAGTCAAAGCATCCATATGCTCAGATCAGAGTAGTATTTATGTACTGAATATCAAGATGTTAATGACCTTCTTGGAACTTGGAACCCTTTCAAACTTGCCTAAATGGTGGGACCTTGGAATGATCTTCAAAAAAATCAATACTCCACTAACCTTAGACACTTGATAACCATGATAACCCACCTCCCTGCTTATTTTTCTGTCTCTCTTTATTCTCATCTGTGTTTTGTCCTATTTACTTTTAATTTGTCTTTAACATGACATCATTGTAAATTAAGTCAACCTCAATGGTTCTTTGAGTTTAAATAAAGGTTTGAAATGAAATGAATTCTTGGTCTGACCAAAAACTGACCTTATTAACAGAATATTGCAAAGATATGAGGTGCAGGTATTTATCCTACATTTCTTTTCGGTGAATCTCAACTCCGGCACCTCCAATAAGCCTCTATCTGATAAGCAGTGGTCTTTATACACCGATCAGCCATAACATTATGAGCACTGACTGTGAATAACACTGATTATCTGGT